>NW_015150861.1:152082-177851 GCF_000732505.1 Cyprinodon variegatus
AAATATGTTTATTATCTATGAAGTTCAGGTGAACGCTGACTCCTCTTGTTCATAGGTCAGTATTGGTAGCCCGTCCTATGACTCAGTACCCATAAAGTAGCCCTCAGCCTTAAAAAAGTTAGTGACCTCTGGTCTAGTATTTCCCACTGATTTTGCTTGTAAAGCGGGGAGAATGGCACTAGGCTTACCAATTGTTACATCACTGCCGGAAGATGGCAGGAGGGAGGGGTTACTATATCTGGGCAAAAATGGCCGCTTCCAGACTCAGTGAAAATGATTGTTTTCATTTTTTTACTGATTAACGCTAAATCCATTAAAGCGCCGCAAATGTATTAGTTTTAGGTATAGATAATGATCCATCGATTATTCCTTGCTGACCAGACTTTTCCTTGAAATAAAAAATATGAAACCAGTACCTCCAGTTATAATATTTACTCTTCATTGTATATTAGATTGACCTCCAGCAAAAGAGTAAAAGCAAAGAGTTTGGGACAGTAAAACATCTCCTAAAAGCCTCTATGTCTCACAGCAGTCTGGATTACTTCAACCAGCAGTCAGATGATCGGATCATTCAGACACTATCTATTCATTGTAGCTTTAGCAGTACTGTCATCTTAATCCTATATTATCTAGTGTTGCTAAAAGTAATAGCCTATAATATTTACAGTGACAGCACTGTCTATTTTTTATTTTTTTTGGTTCCCAAAAACTGCAAAGACATGTTTAGAAATCTTCTAGGCAAGAACAACAGCAAATAAAAATAGTTGAATTCAGTTGCTAAAAATCAGATGTAGTTAAATAAAATGAGCAATAAAATCTTAAGCACATTTCAGTTCAGATTATTTATATTGGCCAACTCACGACACATGCCATGTCATGAAACTTTGCAGAGACAATTTACTCAGATCATACAGTCAAATTGATTTAAAGTTTTTTGTCTTAGAAAAACCAGTTGATTGCATCGACTCATTGACTCTTCAGCAATCCCTCACACTAAGAGTGCTTGTAGCAACACTGAAGAGGAAAAACTACCTTTCAACATGAAGAAACCTCCAGCAGAACCAGGCTCAGTGTGAGCGGCCATCTGCTGAGGCCGACTGGGGTTCAAGGAGACAGAAGCAGAGATAGAAAGGGCAACTGTTAACCAGCTCCACAGGCGGCTCCATTCCGGAAACACAGCCAGGCAGATGAGCTCCTAGCCAGCTCCCATGTCAGAGGATGAAGAGAGCACATCCAGTTAGCTACAGTCAGGGAAACAGGACTACACTGGAAAAATAGGCAGAGCTAAAACATCTATAAACAAAGGTGTTAATTAAAGCAGCACAGCTGATGTTTGTTTCCTGGATGGAGTCACAGCATAACAGAAAAACCAGAAAGAGATTAACGTTAGCGATTGAACTAGCAAATTCTGCAGAGTGGGAGAAGATATATAATGAAGTAGAATGATGAAAAAGGGGTCCCTATGTCCTCCAGCAATCTAAGCCTATAGCAGCATAACTATAGAGATAGTTCAGGATAACCTGAGCCACTCTTTAAGCTTTATCGTAAACAATAATGTCGAAGACTAGCTAACCGAAACCAAGTAAATGGTTTAAATAACATAAGTAATTTACAGTTTAAACATTTGCTCTTAAAACAATCTTAATGTATGTTACTATATGTAAAATATCTATTGAAAAAAAAATCAAATCAAGCAACCTTTACCCTTATTATCTTCTTATGTTTATCTGTTCTTCTTACACCCTCCTGAAAACCTGTTTTCTGGCTGCTCTTTTATCACTGAACTGGAAGAAATATTCTTTAGATTTATGTTGATTTAAAGTTGTAAAAGTGTTCCTTCCAGAAGCCACAGTGTGAGGAGTGAAGGCTATCGGTAGTACATCAGTGAACTTCCATCGTTCCCCAAATGTAAGTTTGTCTCTGACAAATAAAGAGTATTCCTTTGTCATGATGGCCCCAAGACCAAAAATTATATTTACAGGCCCCCATATGGCTCTGGAGTATATATCAGAGTATATTTTGGTCTAAAAGTGACTCAAGTTAATATACCTGAGTAAAAGTCACTAGTTAGATATTCTGTCAGGTTTTGGTTGTGGTTTGAGGACCCAAATGTAGAGGCAGGGAGGCAGTGAGTTTCTTGTTGATTTAATGAAATGTTAACAGACAACTGAGGCAGGAATCCAAAAATCAAGCATGAAAAAAGTAAAACAAACCTTATATATGATGGATGACAGAATAAGGTGTAACACCAGCAGTCAGCCGGCGGGAAGCAGGCTGTTTGTTGAAGATGGTCTTTGGACATTGAGGACCCTCCTGGTCCCCTATCAGGGATTCCCAGCACTACTGAGCTGTTGTGACTGACATTATATCACAATTTTCCAATGACAATATTTGAGAATTTGTGTATGAATAATTTACACAAAAACTTTCTGTATGTCTGCTTCTCAGATGGCCGCTCACCCTGAGCCTGGATCTGTTGGAGGTTTCTTGTTGTTAAAAGGGATTTTTCCTCTCCACTGTCACCACAAGTTTGCTTGGTGTGAGGGATTGCCTTTGTCAATGAGTCGATGCAGTCAACTTAGATTTAAAACTTTGAACCAATCTGACTGTATAATCTGTTTGAATTGTCCATGTAAAGTGCCTTGTGATGACGTGCTGTGAATTGAACTGACCTATTAAGACATATAAAGAGAAAATGTCGACCTTTTTACAAATTACACTCCACAGAAACATGCTGCCTGTTTTTAACAGCATTCAAGTTGGACGCGGTGAGGTTTTATTTAAATGTCTGAGGCTGGAGGATGCGAACACCACCTCCTACTTTAAGCTCCACATTTTGACCTCCATCTTCTTCAGTCTCTGTAACAGATAAACCCAGCGCCTTATTCTGCTCTGCTGGTTGATTCTGATGTAAGGTCCAAATAAATGAGACCTGGAACTTTGATGGTGAAACTTCTCGGACATGGTTGCCAGGATACTTGAGAGGCTTGATTGAAGACTTTGATCCCTGGCCTGCATAAAAGGTGCCTGTTCTCCCTGTGCATGAGTGGGATCTCTCCAGGTACTCTGGCTTCCTCCCACAATCCAAAACCATGACTACCAGGTTAACTGGTGGATCTAAATTGTCTTTATCTGTGTGTTACTGTGCTTCTATTTTGGTATCAGAGTGAGGGCCAGTTTTGCAGTTTCACTATCAAAATGAGGACATTTTGCCTGTCCTCATTTCCTTATTTGCTAACAGTTTTAGAAGGTTTAGGTTATTGTCAGGATAACAGCATAGAAAGAGCAGGAAATGACTGAAAAACATCAATGGAAGTCAACATGTGGTGTCCACCTCATATAACAAGAGGAGAATATGTGTGTTTCTGTGTGCTGGTGGAGATTCTCAGATTCTCAAAAAACACTGGACTTTGTTTTCCAAGTATGAAGACGTTTCACTTCCCATCCAGGACGTTTTCAATTTAAAATGTCTGGATCAGCGTTGAGTTCCAGGCTTTTATAGAGTAGCCAAAAAAAAGGACCTTCGTTTGAGGACCAGAACGTTCACATTTTAGATAGACAGGTGGTTTGAAAGGGGTGTGAAGAAAGCCATTTATTTTAAAAGAGAAAAAACAACCTTTATCAGAGGAGGTGGACAACAATGCAGCGATACAGTTGATTCCTTCCCAATACCCTCTCAGCCCCCATTATTATGCATGGGAACTAAATATTCACTCCCATTATTATGGGCTGCACATTGAATCTGTTTTTCCAGCTTGTTTTTTAAGTCATTACAAGGCTTTTTTTGGGCTACTCTCTAAAAGCCTGGAACTCAACGCTAATCCTGACATTTTGGATTGAAAAAGCCTCCTGGATGGGAAGCAAAACATCTTAAAACTTGGAAAACAAAGTCCAGTGGATTGTTTTTAAACTTTTTGGACTGCATCTGTGTGCCGTACTGTGATCTCATTAGTTTGTCCCCTGGAGCACCCTGTAGTTCCAAGAAGTTCTGTCAATAATAAACCTTGAAGCAAGTTGGTCAGGAAGTTGCTACATTCACTGCTGATAAGAGAAACCCTGAAGGTTAAAAAATAACTCCTCCTTTTCTTATACATGGAGCCAGCAGCTCGTCACATTGGACTTTGCCTTCTGTTAATGTTTTGCTAATGATTTAAAACTTGGCTGGATTTATTACCTTCGCCAAGGAGCTCATGTTTTTAAAGTTGGTCCGCCTGTGAACAGCATAACTAGAGAAGTTAGGAACAGATTTAAATGAAATTTTTACCAAAGGCACACCTCAATCCAAGGAACAATTCATTACATTTGTGTGACGATACACATCATAATCCAAATGCAAAAACTTCAAGGATTCTTTGACATTATTTGGTGGAACAAGCAGTTCCTCCCTAAACCAGAGTGGCAGCAGTGATTGAGAACGTCTGCATTTTTTATTGTACTGAAGACAAAAAACACAGAAAAGGTGAGCCAGGCCTCATCATAGAAGAAAGCAGAGTGAATGAAGGTGCGCAGAACATTAGCCAACGATCAGGATCGAGTTTTAGCTGTAAGTCTCAATATGGGGCAAACGCTGCAGCTTGGCAGAGGGCTGCGTTCTCCCACCGCTTTGTTTAGTCATCACTGAACTAAACGCACCACTGCAGCCATGTTTCTGGTCTTCTCTGAGGACCATCATTCCAATACAAAGGAACACAACCCGTAGGAGAGAACCCATGTTTGGAGAACAACGCCAGTCAGTCCAGTTTTTATAGTAAAAAGTATTTATTTAAACAAGGTTTCAAAAACTCAATACATTCACAGATATACAGAAACATCAGAGTTCATCTGAGTTTCTCCATCAACCTGTAACAGATATAGAAAACATGTCTGCTTTGATTAGGCCGGGGTGTTACAGCTGCTCAGCCATTCTTAAAAAATAAAGTAAAAAACACAGAAGGAAAACCTTTGGCATTTACTTCACGCCGCCATCTGCTGTGGGAGTAGAATTAACACAAGGACCTCTCTCCTTTCTCACGTTTCATTCACATCTGGAGAAACTAGATCCTTTCTGAGAACGCTTCACTTTAGGGGGAAGCTTCCCTGCTGACGGTTCGTCCGTTAGCGGATTGGTGAGCAGATGCGGCGGCAGGTATTGCTTCCGTAATCCAGCCGGGTGATTGGACCGACTGATGCATACAATAAAAGGTAAGAAACGAGGTTTTGATATTTTCACATTAAAACAAAGCAATAAAGTAAAAGAATTTACAAATGTACAAATCCTGACCAAAAGGAACTACGACTGGGAGCAACGTGATCCAAGAAACTTTAAGAACCCGATTAGAAAATATTTAGTGTATTTAACCAGAACAAAATATAAGCCAATGTCCAGCTGAACAAATGACCTGAGACGGGTCAACGTGTCCCACACCTTCCCATCCAGACAGAAATACTGATTTTCTTATAAAAGGAACCTTCAATAATCGTTCTAGATTCAAAGAGCTGAGCATATGAAGCAACTTCAATCAGATGTTGTAAAGCTGAGAGAAAACAATGTTAAAAAAAGGTTGAAATGAGGATGATAGACGGGACCGACCCAGGGGCCGTAGTGTTTGGGTCTCAGGTTGATGGAAATACTGGCAGAGGAAAACACCCAGCGTTACTTTGAAAGAGTCAAACTTTTCCATTTAGTGTGGAGTAGAGGTGCAGAAGCAGAGGAAAAAGGAAGTAGGTTTTTATGAGGACAGACCTCCACGCTGCAAACAGAACCTGATGACTAAGAGAAAGACATTCAAAGCAAGCACCGCTGCAAGGCCTCTTTAAGTGCAACAGCCATTTCAAGTTAGAGCAGCCGAGGAGTCGCTAGAGCTGGACCTCCACATCTGCAGGAGCACAGCGACACCGCAGAGACCAGGAAACCCAGAATAACACGACTGTACTGGTCCAGAGAACCGTAGTAAAGCCATGTGAAAATAAATATGTACAAAGTCAAGCTGAAGAGCAGACGGCCACTTGGCTCAGAACCTACACTCTGCTCTTTATTAACATCGGGTCTAGAAGATTTGGGGGTTTTTAAAGAAGGTTTTCCGGCACACTGCTGCAGTGAGAAGTCCCTGGGAACCGGCTTATGGAAAGACTTAAATGACTCTGTAGGTCAGATAGTCCTGGAGGGGCGTGGGGATGGCTAGGGCTTCCACCTGTTGGGTGCTCAGAACCCGGCGCAGGGCCATCCTGCACATGTGCTGCAGACTGGCAACGCTGCGGGGACACTCCCAGAAGTGGACGCTTCCATCGCGGGTCCTACAGAGAGAGCAGGGAGGAAGAGGTGAATGAAAGACGTGAGGAAGGACGGACAGACTGTGGCTGATCCCGTTTCTTACCCAGCAGCGAGAACATTCCCTTCAGCAGAAAAGGCACAGCAGAGACCGTTGGACAAGGAGGCTACAGCCTGAGGAGCCCGTTCCTCAATACTCCAGAAACGGACCAACCTGAGGAGAACAGACACAGCTAGGTCAGCAATGGAGAGCTGCAGGATAAATCCAAAGAAACTATGTATAGCTCTGCTTAAAACGGGTCAAAATCACAACATGTTCTAAAGCAGAACATCTAAAACAGGAGCACAGAGGAACTCCTTAAAGGAATAGTACACCCAAAACATGATTAGCCTTCATTTTCTACTCACCCCCATGCTGAACAACACTCTGGAGTACTTTTTTGATATCTCAAATGCATCTGGAGATCTGGGAGGCTTCTTGCTGTCTGCTGACATTCAAATAATGGAGGTCTATGGTGACCGAGGCAGAAAGGTCCATAAAAGTCCACAAAAAACGTGTCAATATTCCTCCATACTGCTCGTCCAATGTATTCCAAGTGTCCTGAGTGGGTAGCATCCAGAATTTACTCAAAACGAAGTCATTTAGAATGTTTTTAGAGCATAAATAGCAGTGTATAGGATTTCCTGAAAGCGCGCACATGCGCGCTCACGACGCTACGGAAGCCGGCAGACCAAACCAGCGCATTCAGCTCGGCAAAGAACTCATGCTCTTCCTCAACACTGAAGTCCTCAGACATTTTTCTTTCGTTGTTTCTTTCTTTGCACAGGTAAACAGCACATTTCTTCTTCTACGCTTGCATTATTGGCAGAGCAGACGCTGAATGCGCACTTTCATCTGGTTTGGTCTGCCGGCTTCCGTAGCGTCGTGAGCGCGCATGTGCGCGCTTTCAGGAAATCCTATACACTACTGTTTATGCTCTAAAAACATTCTAAATGACTTCGTTTCGAGTAAATTCTGGATGCTACCCACTCAGGACACTTGGAATACATTGGACGAGCAGTATGGAGGAATATTGACACGTTTTTTGTGGACTTTTATGGACCTTTCTGCCTCGGGCGCCATAGACCTCCATTATTTGAATGTCAGCAGACAGCAAGAAGCCTCCCAGATCTCCAGATGCATTTGAGATATCAAAAAAGTACTCCAGAGTGTTGTTCAGCATGGGGGTGAGTAGAAAATGAAGGCTAATCATGTTTTGGGTGTACTATTCCTTTAAGCACTGCTTCCTTTCCAACAGGAGCCACCTGAAAGTGAGCTCTGGTAGAAGTATCTGGGAGTTCTGCTCTCGCTTCCCTCTCAGCTTATTTGTTTTGCCCTCAGCATGTTTATAGAGCTAAATCTGTCATGAGGCCACTTCTTACCTGTCATCAGTAATACTGGCGATGTGGCGGCCATCAGGGCAGAAACTCACAGAGCGGACCCAGCGGTCGTTGGCCCCTCCAGCAAAGATGGGCGACGGCGGAGGGAAAAGATGGCTGGAGAGGAAGATGGCAGAGCTAATTAATGGCTGATATAACCGTACCAGAGGACATGTTCCATCTGACCTATGGAGCGAATGGCAGTTAAACTTTCTCAGCATCATGTTTTTTGTTAGATTAACCTAATGATCAATTACTGTTCATGGTTTGTAAACTAGGGCTGGGTTATTAATTGCATTTGTAAAATAAATCACAATTTTAAAACCAGAGAGGCACTAATTTCAGGTCAGATTACAGTTAACAGCAGAACACTACGGCTGAATCCCAAACCGCTCATCTGTCACAACAGCATAGCTATAGTCAAAACCTGTTTATCCCTCTAGTTTGTACGAAAAATACACTTAAAACTACCTCAATGGGCGTGTATCCCTTTAGTCATGTACAAAAGAAAAAAAAAAGGGCAGATGGTCTTACGCTTCAAAAAACAATGAGTAATTAAATTGTGGGTAGCACTGCTGAAGGTTCTGAGTTCGATTCCCAGCCTGGGCTCTTTCTGGATACAGTTTGCATGTTGTCCCTGAGCATGCAAGGGTTCTCTGGCTTCCTCCCACTAGGGGTGTAAATAATAATTGTTTTGTATCGATGCATCGATCCAAAAGCAGACGATCCGATAAATCGATACGTCCACAAGAGTATCGATTGTTTTTTTGTTTTTTTCCTGCGGTCCATTTTTATCCATTTGCTCCTGGGCGTAATTCTCCCTCCCGTGCTGCGGTGGCGCTAAACCTATTTTGCCCTCCTACCTCTCTTCCTGGTTATACTCTTGCATTAGTGTGTTGCAGTGAGCTTGACACAGACATTTTTAAATTATGCTCAGTATTTAAGCGTGGTCTGTGCTACACGCTGTGGGTTTAGATACGGCCGAGGTGGTGAGGAAGTGGGGGCGAGTTTAGTCCGACGACGGAGGGACATGAGGGCCAAAAAGAGCGGAGATCCAGGTGGAAAAGGGTCCCAGCGGTCTCGCGCACCTTGCTCTTCTAGCGGGTCAAACTTCACGAGTTGTTTTCCGCATTTTCGGTCATAAAAACAAAACAAGCCGGCCTCCTGTCTGCGGCACTGTTTGCGGTCAGCTACAATATGGGAGAGGAGCAGCGGAGCGTCTGTGGAGGGGGCGGGATGCAACTTTTCTACTTCTGCTATTTGCTGTTTCTAAAAAAAATTTCATAACGATATTACAGCTTTCATTCATTGAAACATTGTCTAGCCTCTAAGGTGTAAAAAAAAAACAACAACTAATTAGCAATTAATCAAATAAAATCGTGGTGTATTCTTGAGTATCGAAAATAATCTAATCGTTGGGTCATGATGGATGTGATTTACACCCCTTCCTCCCACAGTCCAAAAACATGACTTTTAGGTTAATTGGTTTGTCTTAATTCTCCTTAGGTGTGAGTATGAGTGTGGATCGTTGTTTGTCCTGTCTGTGTTGCCCTGCGATGGACTGGCAACCTGTCCAAGGTGTACCTCGCCTCTTGCCCTTAAACAGCTGGAGATAGGCACCAGCAGCCCTTGTGACCCCAGCCAGGAAAACCCCAAAATCCAACATCCTCCGTCACACCACCACTGCGCTCCAGACCACATTCCAAAGCCTCTGCTGTTCCTCCTGTCTTGCTTCGCTCCGACTTCCTCTGAGATCGAGGAGAGCATACTCGATATTATTATTAAACTCATGGGAGCAAAACATGCGGAAAGGAACGCTTAATTTAATATGACCTTATAAAAAAAAAAAAATCACCATCTGCATTAAGCATATGTTCCGTTTCTGCTCTGTACGTGATCACTTGAAGTTCCTTTTTGTTTGGGTTGTAACAGGGATAAACAGGATCATACAAAACTATTTTTGTTCTCTACTTCCAAACTCAGCATCCTTCAGCCATTCCTGCAATAAGAAGTTTCTTTTGACTAGATTAGATTATACTTTTAAGCCCCTCAGTACAAAATAAATATATTGATGGAGATTTTGATGGGAGTATGTGGAATCTGGGGGTTAGCCTGACTGAGAAAGTTATTCAAGCATATTTAACAAACCTAAATAAACATAGCCTCAGATGTACTGAATAACAATATTCACGCCTTAACTGCAATTAATAATACTGGTGAAATAAATGCTTTGCAAGAGAGTAAAATGGTTTTAATGGTCACGAACTGACAGCGGTCCTTACCCCAGCTCCAAGAGGATGGTAGCCTTCTGATGGTCCCAGACGATGACCCTGGTGTCATACGAGGCTGTGGCCAGCAGGGCGCCATCAGGTGAAAACTCACAGGATACCACATCATTGTGGTGCCCCTCTAGTTTCCGGATCAGCGTGAACTTATCCATGTTCCATAGGAACACCTGCAAGCGGAAGCAAGGACTGGTTGGAGCTGATGGATTAAATGGGAAAGCAGCTGGATGCACTAAGTTCCATTTAACAGAAACAAAAAAAATCTACGACTCAATCAGACATAAATTAAACAAGGTATGCTCAGTGTCACAGAGATGACGTTAAACTAGCAGTGGCACAAGGAAACGTTTGAGTTAATCTGAAATCTACAGCAGGATATTATACTAGCATTAATGTTCAGTAAATAAACTTTAGAAATATTATTCTGGAAGAAAAAAAAAGTGAAAAAACAAAACAAATAGAAACTTAAGGTAACAAATTACTCCAGTGGTTTCTCCTTTCAGAGTTTTAGTTCAGTGTTTACAAAAGGCTGGCGTCTCCGACAGAGCCTAGGGAGAGAGACACATACTGCAAAGAGAAGAGCAGATTTTATGGCCAAAGGGCTGATTCCTCCGGCAGACAGTAGTTATATTCATGTCCACACACACGTCCATGCACACAAACAGCCATGACTCCTGCATTTAAGCTTATCAACATAGATCTAAGAGCAGAGTGCTGCTTCTATCTCTGATTTCTACAGAGATGAACTGAAACTTGATGCATAAGGAGGGGTTAGAAATACTTCCCTGCTCTTCTGTAATAAAGTAGTTCCCCTTTTGTTTCAGCTTCAGCGTTTTGCTGAATCGGTTTTTAATATTTCCAATCTTTTGCTGTTCATCTGTTATTGCTAAAAGTTTTCTGAGGGTCAAAATAAACCAGAACAGCCAATATTAAAGGATTCTGTTTCTGTAATTACATAATAACATTTAGAAATGCAGTGATAGAGATATGGTGCTCGTGTTTAACTTGAGTAAATGCGACTAAAGAGGAGTTGTTACTTTGCCAGAGGCAGCTAAAGCCGGGCATACACTGTATGAATTTTTGACCTCTTTAGGCCCATTCTCCAGTTGTGCGAGAATTTTTCAATCAAGCCAACTTTCAGCCTGATCGTCGTGTAGTGTACAGCGGGTAACGAGGGGCGATCTGCCTCTAACGACCACCTCCCTGATCAGGAATCGTAAGGTCGGGAGAAAATGCTTGAAATTCAGTCGGCCGTCTTAAGATGGTCGTGGCCAAATCGCTCAACGGGTAAACAAGGATTCTTCTTCTTCCTCTCAGATGAAAACACAGCATGGCAGGGGTGCAATGAGTGAAATGGAGTTCTTTCTGTAAATTTGACAGACCGTAGTAGCCACGTTTGCTCAGCCACGTTTTTGTCCAAATACATCATCGCCTTTTCTTTTTAAGGCTTTCAGCACAAAATTGCACAAATTCTTCTTCTGGTTTGGGTTCCGGATAGACGAGTCTAAGTAGCTTCTTCTCACTGCGGAGCTGAGTCCCACTTGGTTTTTAGAGTTTACAGTGAGAGCATGTTCAGGGTTCCTACAGCATAAGGCAAGTTAAATTCAAGACTTTTTAATGCCATTTGAAATAAAAATTTAAGACTAAATTCACAAGAAACACAAGAAAAACCTGCTTGCAACAACTTAACCCAAAGGTTTATTTTAACATAAACCACTGCACGAATGTTTCAGATTTTAAAAGCTTCCCATACAGGAAGAAAGCTAAAAACACACAAATGACAGATATATTTTAACAATTATTTAACTGAATTCTCAAACTCTGTTTTAGCAGGGAACAAAACTAATCAGTTTTAAAGCCACAACATAACCAGTGCTAAGTCTTTTTTGCAGCTATTTTTCTTTGTATGGTTTTCTTAGTATGTTTGATTTGGTGATAAGTGGAGGCGTTGCAGAGACAAGGGTGGAACTAAACTGAGAAATACCGGCTGTTTCTCTGTAATTCAATTTTGACGCTTTGTACTTTGTATTTTGTGCTTTGCATGTGCGACTCCACTGCCTTAATTCCCATCGTTCTGAGCTCGAATCACTTCATGTACAAAATCCACTGAGCCTCATGTATGTTCCCTGGTTTTAGCCATGGAGGAAACTCTTGGCTGGAGACAATTTTGGTTACATTTACACTTGCTCATATTTTCCAGACAAAAAGTTAAAGGTGCATCTCCCAAATGTCCCGGCCGCAACAACGCTTTTATTGGTTCTGCTATCGGGACGGAACCAATAATGGCGAGCCGTTATTTTTTCTTTTATAAAAAAAGAAAATTGTCAATTTTTACATTTTATTTAGATTAAACAAATAAATCGTAATAAAAAAAAATCCTATTTATGATGTTTAAAAATTAAGACCTACGAAGGACTGATTTAAGACATTTTAATACCAATTAAGGCCTTGGTTTTATTTTGAAGAATTTTTTTAAGGACGCGCTGGAACCCTGATGTAGATTGCATCACTGTTGTGTCACACAGTGTGAGAACAAACATTGTGAGCTGTGAACTTTTAAACCCTGCGGTTTCGTCGTACAGTGTGAGCTGAAGCTGCGTGCAACGATTGAAAATATGGCACAGTGTATGCCCGGCTTAAAGGCTGCCGCATTTCAACAGGAACTACTGTGTGCAGAAGGGATCTGGTGCTAGTTACAGATGGGGGGGCAGGGGTGGAGGAATACAGGCCTATCTTCACCACCAGCTCAATGAAATTATTGCCATCTATTTTAAAGTGAAATGTCCAAAATAAATAGAGGAGGTAGACAGACACAGAGCAGCACCTACGTACAGATTGACCTTGCGGGTCAGGTGCCCCTGGCCAGGCCTTTGGGCATTGTGAACTGTGCGTCCATGGTTTACACCGGCTGCTCAAATGTCAGCGCGGCGCTCCTTTCAAAACCAATCACACACTGAGCTCTGCCACCACCTGTGACAGGAAGAGCAAGACACACACTGTAGGGACACAGAGCCGAACAGAACCGCTACCATGCTCAGCCTAGTCCAGCTCTAGTTAGAGGCCGTAAGGGCCGCAAACATTCATTTCAAAATGTCATTCAAATATTATCTACAAGCTATAATATCATCTAGAAGCTTTATATTAGCAAATCTTTCATTTACAAGCTTTTTTTTTTTTTTTTTTTAAACACATCCATAAGAAGCTTTATTTTGCTTTCTGCCTAGTTTCCAGTCTGGTTATGAGCCTAATTATCTAACTGTTCTAGGTCTGTAAGCCCCAGAGGAAACTGGTGCAGACAACCAATGACACTGAGCGGTTTAATCAAGGGGCAGGAAAGCTGGAAACTTTAGCAATTACAAGGCTGATTGGAGATAACATCACAAGCAACTGAACAAAGACATCAAGCTAAAGCTCCAGGAGGAAGAAGGATGAAAACGTACCGCTTTGCCTGCGCCGACCGAGCACAGGATGGACGAGTCCGGGGAGAAGGAGCTGCAGTAAACCCAGTTATGGTGTCCCCGTAAAACCTTCACCATGTTACCTGTTGGACATATTTACATACATACATACACTCATTTAATTCAGTTACTGGATAAATGATTGGATATTAAAAGGTTTGAGGGAGATTTTCCAGAATTTGAAACAACTTTGGTAAAAAAACTGCTACTATACAGTCAAAAGGGTTTTTCCACCTTAAATGCAAAACATTGTTTTGGTCTAATTACTGCTGCATTAAAATTGTTCTTCCAGCTACTGTTGGGTTTTAGAGACTTAATCTTTATGGTTGTTGTTGATCATCAATTGATCCATCGGGTTAATTGTTCCTTATGTTTGCCGGTGGAGATTTTCAGTCATCCAGGTCATATTCATTCCAAAAAGCTAAAAAAAAAATAATCCACTGGACTTTGTTTTCCAAGTTTGAACACATTTTGCTTCCAAATTCAGGAAGATTACAGTTCAAAATGTCTGAAATAGCGCCGAGTTCCAGGCTTTTATAGAGTAGCCCACCAAAAGCTTTGTAAATGGGTTAGTTCCTTATGTCACACACAAGTCAATTTTTATTTTAATAATAGTTCTATTCAATGAGCACTAAATGCCACAATCTTCTCAGACAGGATTTTCTGTCAGATTGCTGCCAAATTGGATTCAGTTTGTTCTTGAACAAGCATCATTAAAGTTAGTAGCAAAAGGAAGAACTTTTCAATCCACCGATGGTTATCTTTCACTTTGATCTGCTGTGGGCGTCGGCTGGCCTGCAGCCGCATGGATTTATTTTCTACAGGAAGACTCTATCCGTCTCATCCACACCACAAATAAGGCTGTTTGAGCATTTCCAACTCATAACTCTGCATTTTAGCTGAAACTAAACAGCTTATGAAGGATATTAAGTGTTTAATATAAATAAAAAGACCTCAATTAGCCACAGATTCCCAGATAAGCCCACCCATCAATGCTGGTTCATAATGACCGGATTGGACGACTCACCGTCATCTTTCAGGTCCCACACACGAAGAGTCTTATCTCTGGAAGCAGACACCAACATGAGGCTGCCATCAGGAGCAAAAGTCAGGTCCCGTACAACATCAGTATGGTCCATCAGATTCAGCAGCAGCTTTCCTGGAACAGATTTAGAGCAAAAGTTTCAATCTGCTACGATAAAGCTTGGTACACTTCAGTTTGACCAGAACCAGGTTTATATGTAAAGAAACTAATCAATAGCTGCTGAGCAACCAGCAGAGGAAAAGGAGGTGAAATCTCACACTTTCTTTCTAATTAGCTGCTGGAGACAGAAAAAGATGCGGATTCCAGACGGAACTCACCAGAGTAAACATCCCAGATCTTAATGCGACCATTGTTCAGGCCTGTGGCCAGCAGTAACTGGTCTTCGCCAAACTTGAACCGGTGCCACTCGATGTTGACACAGCGGCTCTGCTTCTCCGGCACAGAGGAGCCGAAGGCAAGACCCCAGACTATGTCCCCACAGTCGATGGTGTGTTCACGGGCTTCATCAGCTAGTGCGACAGTAAGGCCTCCATCGCTGTTTTGACGGGACAAACGCCTGGGACTAGTTGGAATGGTACCTTCTTCACCAGCGCTCACAGAACTAAAGAAGATTGAGGGGAATACAGATGGGGATGGTTAGAAAGGTGCAAGGATTAAGAAAGACTTGAGACTAAATGATTAAATTCATATTATTAAGAACTCAATTAGCCACAGATTCCCAGATAAGACCACCAATCAATACTGGTTCAAAATGACCGGTTTGGACGACTCACTGTCATCTTTCAGGACCCACTTTACTCTGTTATTACCATAGCAACATGTCAGCAGGTTCATCGTGTAAAGCTTCTAAAGCAGAGGGACAAACTTCAACCTATTTATGATCAAAATGTGGCTCAATTGGTCTGGAGCTGCACCAGTCGATTGTTCTAGAAATCGACTATTGCATCGAACAATCAATCAATCTTAAAAGAGCCGTTTTGTAAATTTATAATATAAAAAATTTGGGAATAAAGAAAAAACACTTTGTGCATTTTAATTAATTGCAAATGAAAAAACAAGTAAAAAATAAAATAGACATTTCTACATATTTAATTACACACAAATTAATAAAGAAAACATTTAATATTTAATAGAGAAAATATATTCTACGTTTATGAGAGTTTTTAGTTTATATCTGTAGTTTTGCCTTAATTATTGCTGCAAATAAGTTATTCTTTCAGCAAATGGCATGTTTTACAGTCAGTCTACCATTAATCTAAGTTCGGTTCACGGTTTCGTGGTCACGCTTTTCGGTTCGGTATATGTTGATTGATACACCGAAATCCCATAAAAATATATTAAATGAATGAAAAAAAGGGTTCAAACAGTTCAGAGTCCCCTCCCCATTCAGATGCCAAAGATGAAAGAAACGGCAATGGCCGCCACAAATAAATACATGATACTTACAAGNGAAACTAATCAATAGCTGCTGAGCAACCAGCAGAGGAAAAGGAGGTGAAATCTCACACTTTCTTTCTAATTAGCTGCTGGAGACAGAAAAAGATGCGGATTCCAGACGGAACTCACCAGAGTAAACATCCCAGATCTTAATGCGACCATTGTTCAGGCCTGTGGCCAGCAGTAACTGGTCTTCGCCAAACTTGAACCGGTGCCACTCGATGTTGACACAGCGGCTCTGCTTCTCCGGCACAGAGGAGCCGAAGGCAAGACCCCAGACTATGTCCCCACAGTCGATGGTGTGTTCACGGGCTTCATCAGCTAGTGCGACAGTAAGGCCTCCATCGCTGTTTTGACGGGACAAACGCCTGGGACTAGTTGGAATGGTACCTTCTTCACCAGCGCTCACAGAACTAAAGAAGATTGAGGGGAATACAGATGGGGATGGTTAGAAAGGTGCAAGGATTAAGAAAGACTTGAGACTAAATGATTAAATTCATATTATTAAGAACTCAATTAGCCACAGATTCCCAGATAAGACCACCAATCAATACTGGTTCAAAATGACCGGTTTGGACGACTCACTGTCATCTTTCAGGACCCACTTTACTCTGTTATTACCATAGCAACATGTCAGCAGGTTCATCGTGTAAAGCTTCTAAAGCAGAGGGACAAACTTCAACCTATTTATGATCAAAATGTGGCTCAATTGGTCTGGAGCTGCACCAGTCGATTGTTCTAGAAATCGACTATTGCATCGAACAATCAATCAATCTTAAAAGAGCCGTTTTGTAAATTTATAATATAAAAAATTTGGGAATAAAGAAAAAACACTTTGTGCATTTTAATTAATTGCAAATGAAAAAACAAGTAAAAAATAAAATAGACATTTCTACATATTTAATTACACACAAATTAATAAAGAAAACATTTAATATTTAATAGAGAAAATATATTCTACGTTTATGAGAGTTTTTAGTTTATATCTGTAGTTTTGCCTTAATTATTGCTGCAAATAAGTTATTCTTTCAGCAAATGGCATGTTTTACAGTCAGTCTACCATTAATCTAAGTTCGGTTCACGGTTTCGTGGTCACGCTTTTCGGTTCGGTATATGTTGATTGATACACCGAAATCCCATAAAAATATATTAAATGAATGAAAAAAAGGGTTCAAACAGTTCAGAGTCCCCTCCCCATTCAGATGCCAAAGATGAAAGAAACGGCAATGGCCGCCACAAATAAATATATGATACTTACAAGCTCCTGAGACAGCTAGTCCAAGGGATGAGTCTGACAATGCGATGTCCCTGAGACCAAGCAAAGTAGGAACCATTTGGTGCAAAGGCTACAGTCCAGGTCTCACGTCCAGACTTCTGGTCAAAGGGAGCAGCAGGGACCAGGAGTTCACCGATGAACTTCGCCTTGTCTGAAGGAAACAGAAACAACACGTTTTGTTATGGAAAGTGCAACAGAACTAGCAGTCCAAAATCAAAACAAAGGCTAATCATTTAGCCTCAAAGTGCCACACAGCACCAAAAAAAAAAGAAAAGAAAAATGAAAAAAAGAACATGTGAATCCAGAACAGACCCATATGGAGAAACTAAGAGGATGACTTGTTGTGAATTGCACCGATCCATATAAACAAAGCCTTTGATGGTTGAAAGTCACAACACAGTTGGTTTCAGAATTACTGGAATGTTCTGTCTTCGTTTGGATAATGAACTTTTAAATGGTTCTATAACTGCTGCTTGCATAACTATTCACAGAACCAGTTTCAGATGCTTCGCTTAGATAATGTGTTAGGAATGCTAACATTGGGAGGCTTTCCTTATCAGGCCTGTGGATCGCAGGGTTTTTCACTGTACGTGTTTACAGCTACAGGCAGCATGGAGCCTGTCGATGGGGCCAAGCCCTGTGGGGCCAAGGCCAAAAGCATTCAAAAATCAATAAAAAAAAAGGCAATTTCCCTTTTCTCCGATTATCTCAGTGTTGCGTTTAGCTAAAATAGAAGAAATGGATTAAAGTGTAAAAGGTTAACATAACAAACTGTACAGATTCGATGTCGAATGTCCTTCGTGTTTAGCTAGCTGATAAGAGCCTGACTAAATGCTTTCCATCAGAGGTATCCTCTATAAAAACAAACAAAAAAAGTGCCATGATTAAGGCCGATGCAAGGAACCGGGCGCCATGATGAAGCGATGCGTGAACTCCCGCCTGCGTTAGCGGGATCTGGAGCCCAGAAACTGGCTCTTTATCGGCTCACATTCAGGTACTAACTCCAGCTGGGATGGCTCTCCATCCAACCCGCACTTCACGCAGGTAGCTGGGGGGATATTTACAAGGAAAATACAACTTTACAATAAACACTTAAAACAATGACAGGATTTTTTAAAGCGCTTCGCAGCAGATAAAACTAAACCCGATACAATTTCGCGTTTTCAGAAAACCTGTCTACGTGACATTGTCCCGAGCGACATAAAGCAGAAAGCTACTTACCTAAATCATTTTCATTTACACAGTCCGGGAAGCTGGCCATCTAAATAAGAGCACCGACCGAAGAAAACAGCTGAACAACGAAGAAAACACCAAAAGATTTGAAAGAGATCAAATGGTCCGGTAGCGGAACAACGCCTTCTTTTCACAGACACAAAACTTAAATGAATCCTTCCGCAAAAGAAGAGCGGTAGGCGGAAGGATATCGTCCTCCTAGTTAAAATACAGTCCCCGTAAAATATGACGTAGATAATCTTTTTCTATCAAATGGTAGAGGAAATAAGATTTCTATGTCGTTCCACTCATTGGAACAAAAACATCTGAAGTTTAAATAATGTAATTTCAGCCGATCATTGCAGAAGGCGTGATTTGGGAAAGGTATATTTATTCACAGAACTGGTATGGTTATGGCACGACGAGTCTAACGTCACCACCGTTACCATAGTGACACCAATAGCACCTCCCCTCGTTGTTGTTTTTTTTGCCCTACAACTTTATTGTACCTTTTGGTTTTATACTCAAACAAGAAAAATTATGAAAGGAGGAAATGAATTTGAAGTTGTGCAATATCAAAATGACTCTCGTAAAGAGAGTGAAAGCTAATGAATGTGGGAGAAAGTTTAATAAATTAACACTTACGAACACATTAAAGCCACTGGAAAAAAAAAAACAAGAAACAAAAGTTTAATAAGTTCAGACTCCAAGAAAAAAATAGTTAACATACATTTTTTCTGATATTTATGGTATCTGTGTTTGTAATTATAATGTGTCACTTTTAAAAGTAACACATTTAATCTTTGCACATTTAATCCAATCTCAGCGTATTGGATTTACTGAAATGGTAACAAGTAACAGAAATATTCATAATCAGTTATGTCTTTTCAACATGTTCAGGGCATTTGCAGGGTCACAGGAGAGATAATTGGTGCACGGTTCCAGCAGCCATAAACCAGAACTGTCCACACCCTGGCAACCCTGGCTTAGAATAATTCATGTACAAATGGGGCCATAAGGCACAGACAAAGTCTTACCGACATTTCCTGCCCAAAATCTGCTTTTATAACAAATTAAATAATAGAATTGATAGTTTGAAACCAAAAAACCTCTTTCTCCTTCAGGCGAAATTCAAATGTCAGAACTAAAACACTGAAGGCAAATTCCACTTGTTTCAGTTCAATCCAAAAATACTTAATTGATTCCAAAGTAAAAACTGAATATTGTTGTAACTCTAATAGAGTTTTCAATTAGTTATTGTAGCTGTAGACAAGGTTTTTCATCAGTCTGATAACCCCAAGGTTGATCACAATGACTTTAACAACTTTTATTATTTGGTATACACAGAGTGAAAACAAAATGAATTTTTTTTAGTACAGCTTTTCAGACAGTAAATGGACGTTTCGATTCCTTAAAGTGCAGCAGTGTTTAAATGTAAACAGTGTGGGAGAAAAAACATGGTGCAAAAAAATGGTTGATATGGAAGTTCAGAGCATTGGATATATATGGTGCAAAGATGCAGTGTTTTTGGTTTAGCGTTATCAGTGTGATGCAGTCAGACATGATTTTTTTTTTAAACAGTTCTTTTTAACATAATTTCCTGAGGTTCTACAGAAGTTCACGGACAGATTGTTGAGCTTTTTTCAACATTTCTTCTGATTTTGTTTCTAAAATATCTCAGCAGAAGAGATTACTCTCTTCACAACAGACTAATAGAAGATTTGCAGCATCGCCAAAGGACCTACGTTTCCTTCAGAGGTACACCCTGCTCTGGCCCTTTTTGCGCACTGCTTTACACTTGTATATCCAGTCTAGTCTGTTGTCTGGATGAATTCAATTCAATTCAGTTTATTTCTATAGCTCCAATTCACATCTTGTCATCTCAAAGCACTTTACAGTTCACCAGAACATTCAGTCAGATTGATTTAAAGTTTTCTATCTAAGGAAAACCAGTTGATTGCATTGACTAATTGACTCAAATGCAATCCCTCACACTAAGCACGCTTGTAGCGACAGTGGAGAGGAAAAACTCCCTTTGAACAGGAAGAAACCTCCAGCAGAACCAGGCTCAGTGTGAGTGGCCATCTGCTGAGGCCGACTGGGGTTCAAGGAGACAGAAGCAGAGATACAAAAAGCAGCTGTTAAAGGTCCAGGAAACACACAGCCAGGCAGACGAGCTCCGAGTCAGCTCTCATGTCAGAGGATGAAGAGAGCACATCCAGCCAACACGATGAACACTGAGATATTTACCGTTACATCCCCAAGATCTGTATAATTTAGTTTTTTGCACTGAATTAACACCTTGCTCTGTGTTAGGCTCAGCCTCCATGATTGGATGATGCTTCCTGAGTCTCAGCCCAATCAAGATCACCTCCTCACTACTTAAGGCCTGTGAAACTGTACCTCAGAGCCTCTGGGCCATTTTTCCGCCATACACCTCTGTGGTTGTTATAGCATCTAATGGGCTGGTAATTTGCTGCCATGTCAACCTGCTCAGATTGTTTTTGTTGGGTACAGCTGCCTTTTTGTTTATCCCCAGTTTTCTCCTGTTTGTGTGGTTGTTAGTTAGGTTATTTTGTAGGTTTGTATATTTTGGTTTTATTTTGAGTTAAGTCCACTTTCCTTTTTCTTTTAGGGTTGTTTTTTATACCTAAGCTCTCCCTGAACCCTTTACCATTATTTATTTAAAAGAAATGGCAGAATAAACCTTTTTCAATGTCTTTTTGACTTCCTGATTCCCTGTCTATATTTATGTAGGTCCCTCATGCCTCCTAAACCCAGCCAGGGGGTGTAACATCTACATTCCTCCACTACCTGCAGTTCTCCCATCATGTTAATGTGTTGGACCTACTCTTGATCCTGCTGAACCTACGATCATCTCCCCTGTTTTGCTCACATTCAGGATCACCTGCCCTCACCCATCCTCCCCAACTTCTACAGAAGCACCATAGAGAGCGTTCTGACCAGCTGTCTCACTGTGTGGGGTGGAGGCTGCAGTGCCTCAGACTGGAAGAAGGTGAGGAGAGTGGGGAGAACAGCAGAGAGGATCATGGGGGCTCCTCTTCCCTCCATAAAAGACATTTCATCCCAGCGCTGCGTGTCTTGAGCCCATAACATTATCAATGACCCCTTACCCCCCCACCATGTGCTGTTCTCTCTGCTGCCCTCTGGGAAGAGTCTCCGAAGCATCCGATGCAGGTCCAGCAGATTCCAAAACAGCTTTGTCCTTACTGCAATTAGACTGTGAAATGTTGAATAAAATGGGGGGAAAAAACGCTGAATGTTGGAAAACTGTAAATCATATCTCTCTGTCTTATGTTTACATCTGATCACCATGTTTACATTTTTTCACTGTTGCACTTACAGAAATGGAAATGTCTTGTAAGCTGTACTGAACGAAATTTCATTTTTTATACATGTGTGTACAAAACAACAATAAAGTTTGTCTAAGTCTAATATCTGATACAATCAAAGAGAACAGAGTCATCTGAGTATTTCTGCAGATAACAGGAGTCTGTCTTGTATTGGAAAGGTGAAGGCATACAAGAAAAGGTTGAGAGTAATGTAACCTGTTTAGAAGCATGCAGATGTACACAAATCTAAAACCAGGTAAAAGGAGTTAGAAACTTCACAGTAAAAGGAAATTTACAGTGTAAGGAGACATACTGAGAAGTTAGGATCTAACTAAAACAAAGTAATCATTTGAAAAATGTACAAAATGTGCTTGATGTTGCAGTTCAGTGCTGGATCTTTTCCCGCCCCCATCCTAAGACGTCTGTTCCACTGGTTCAGAACAACAACAAACTAACTACTAGCTTGTGACCAAATCAAAATACTGACATGACTGTATCCTGTGACACTGACAAAAAAGTTATAATTCAGGGCTGCAACAAACTGAGGCTGTAGAGCATTTCACGAGAACATTCTGGCAACTCTTCTTGAATACCTGCTGTATGATTTGCCTGCGTTTCATTCACACTTCCCCTCTTATAGAGACACATCCTGGACATATATTAAGGTGGTAACTCCTGCTGAATAAGGTGTGCAAGTGTGTGACTTTCCACAGAATTGACTTTAGAAATTTATTTTCAGCTTTCCTATTGGCCCCAAAACTAAATAACAAACGATAAAGTTGAACTGGTCTTGAATGCTGTGATTCAGGTTAGGTGTGTTTTCAGAGCTTCAGCTTTTCTATTCAGGGAGAAAAATACTCCCTCAGCTCAATCTGAGGGAGTCAACAACATTGCGAGTCTAACATTCCTCACAGCTATTCTTAAACACCCAGACAAGCCACATTCCTCCACATACATTTGCAAGAGCATACATGTTTTCCTTCTCCGATGCACATTGGTTCACACACATTAACTATACCCTTCAGAGTGGAAAACAGTATGTAGATAAACCGGGTGAGGTCAGAGCTGAGGCACAGCTGGGGTCAGATCTTCATCTCCTGGTTTTATAGACACCCAGCAGCAGAGAACTGCGGGGCTGATGGTGAGACTGGGTGAGAGCAGCAGCACATGTGGCCTCAACTATATTAATCTGAGGGGAACAACCTTAAAAAAAAGATTGAGTTGGTCCCTATCATAGCTAACTGTATAGTTATGTTGCTATGGGCTTAGACTGCTGGAGGACATAGGGACCCCTCTTTATTCTGCTTCATTCTCGCTCTATTCTCTCACTCTGCAGAATCTGTTAGTTCAATCTTTAATGTTATGCTGCCTCTGCTTTTTCTCATAGCTTTGCCTTGTCTGTTCCTGTTCTGCTAGGACACCATCCTGGAGGGAAATATCAGCTGCCATCAACACCGTTGTTTATAGATGTTGGAGATCTGTCTGTTTTTCAGTGTAGACCTGTTTCTCTGACTGTGACTGGCTGGGTGTGCCCTCTGCATCCTCTGACACGGGAGCTGGCTCAGAGATTGTGTGCCTGGCTGTGTGTTTCCTGGATGGGGCCGCCTTTTACTGTTGCTTTTTGTATCTCTGCTTCTGTCTCCTTGAACCCCAGTGGGCCTCAGCAGATGGCCGCTCACACTGAGCCTGGTTCTGCTGGAGGTTTCTTCCTGTTAAAAGGGAGCTTTTCCTCTCCTCTGTCGCTACAAGCATGCTTAGTGTGAGGGATTGTATTTGAGTCAATGAGTCGATGCGATCAACTGCTTTTCCTTAGATAGAAAACTTGAATCAATTTGACTGGATGATCTGGTGAACTGTAAAGTGCCTTGAGATGATGTTGTGAATTGGTGCTAAATAAACTAAATTGAATTAAATTGCGACCCCAACCCTTTTACAGCGGAACAGAAGACCTTGCCTTTTCAGCCAGGCCAACAATTTCCTTTATCGAAACCCCTTTCAGATACACAGACAGGTATGGGGCATTGCAGGCTAACAAAAGAAGCCAAACGACCCCCATTCCAAAGGGGTGGACCCGTTTCAACGTCTTCAAAGTTGGAAACAACGTCCACTGGATTGTTTTTTTTTACTTTTTTGATACAACCTCAAAAAATAAACTTAATTCAATCAGCCTTAGCCAACTAATATGCAGGAAGTCATGCACAGAGGGCCATGGGGTGCCAACAAGTCAAGAGTTTAGGACAGAGGGGAGTCATTCCCAGAAATCCTGGGAGGACGACCAGAAAAAAAGACAGTCTCACTGGAATAGATGTCAGGCTTAAATATGCACCTAGCAGATGTAGGGTAGGGTTGAGATAGAACCACTGCACATAATCTACCCAGGATAAATATATCCGTACAGGGCCACCTCTACACCCTTTACTACAAGATACTCAAGGGTCATGAGTGTTTGCCTTGCTATAAATGTGCTTTGTAAGAAGCATTTAACATATCCCCTGGAGTTTCCTATAAACACTGTCTAGTCCCCTGTCTCTCAGCCTTAGTTAGGTCAGACCTGTTCCCATGGGTGTTTCTACTCTAGCAGGTTCTTCCCTCCATCACTGGCCCTGCAAAGGTGCTGCAAAGAGATGGAGGGGACCTGGTCTGGGGTCCAGCAGATTTGATCTCTGCAGTTTGCAGGTGACATGGTTCTACCTGACATCCTCAAAGACCAACAAACATCCACTGGAGTGGAAAATGTAAAGACAAAGTTCAGAGGTCATGGTTGGTGGCTACAGTAATGCAGACGCTGCACTGGTTGGTTGTAGTGAAGAGAGAGCGGAACCTTTTGGATCAGCTCTTGATTTACCAGTCGGTCTTTCTTTCTACCCTCACCTATAGCTTTCCTCTCAGGGTGGCTGGGTGCTACCTTAGGGATGAGGAGAGGAGATTGGGAGGGGCTCAGAGCAGAGGCACCACTCCTCCATATGGATATGAGTCAGCTGAGGGGGGGCTTTGGCATTTATTCTGTATGCACCCTCTGTAAGGCACTGTCACATTTAGTTTGTACAACATGATCGAGATATAACTTAATCAGAGAGAAAAAATTTCATCGATAAAAAACTGAAGAAAGAATGACAGAAACATTGATATGGGAAAATAAAAGGAAGTTGGCTTTATTGGATAATTAAAAAATAAATATTAACAGGAGTAAAGAGAAGAAAAGAAGAAAATGTATTATGAAGTCTGAGATTCGGCAAATAGAAATTAAATTTACACTTTAGAAAATAAAAAAGACAAACATTTTATATTAGACTGTCTGAAATGTGAGCATGAAGGAAGATTTATAATGATAGATTTTTAAAGGAGCAGAAAAAGTTTAACAGAATGAGTATGTTGTAAATAAACCTATAAATAAACATAAATTATTAATCAATACAAAAAAACATAAATTGATTAATAACATTTAATCTTAGGCTATATACTTACACACAATGTATATTAAAAATAAAAAAAAAATCTTCATTCTCACTCTGTACAAGACAGTGGCTTTTATCCATGCCTTATGTCTCCTATCATCTTCCTAAGAACTAGTAGATGAGGAAGAGGAGGCCCAAGAAGAGGATCAGGAGAAAACAGCCAATACTGTTGGAAGTTAAACTTATAGATACGATTCACAACTCTAAGCTCCTCTGGGATAGATCAAAGTAAGAAAGACTTCCATATTAATAAAAGCCTAGCTGTTAGCTTCTTTACAGTCTATTTCTATGAGAGGTCTTTTGTGTCAAATGTAAGATATTTGTGTAGTTCAATGTTAATGTAAATCCCACTATTAACTGCCTTCTTTCTTTACATTTTATCATTTTGATTTCAATTCAATTCAGTTTATTTCTATAGCGCCAATTCACAACACATGTCATCTCAAGGCACTTTACAGTTCAACCAGATCATCCAGTCAGATTGATGAAGTTTTCTATCTAAGGAAAACCAATTGATTGCATTGACTCATTGACTCAAATACAATCCCTCACACTAAGCATGCTTGTAGCGACAGTGGAGAG
>NW_015150861.1:178711-180840 GCF_000732505.1 Cyprinodon variegatus
TAAGCTGTCTGATTTACAAGTTTGCACTTATGAGACGGTTTTGTTCAAATCACATGTGTAAGCTGTCTGATTTACAAGTTTGCACTTTGTGTATAATCTGACAGGAAAAAAATAAAATACATGAATATTTTGAAACACAGTTGAACCACTTTTATTATTGTAAAAACAGATTGAATCGAAATTAATCAATTTAGAACTGTATGAATCAAATCGAATCGATTCAGGACTTTGATGAAAATACCCAGCCTTACTCATTTGTGCACATTATTTATATTTTTAATAAAAATACTTTCGTTAAAATGCCATCAGAACACTGATAATATTAAGTTTGTCTCAGCCCCCCCCCCCCTTCAGTGTCCACCATATTGGATCAGTCCATTTGCTGCACATGTTCAGAAAGGTCCAAACAGGCAGCAGCAAACCATTTGAAAACAATGCGAAGAGCAGTGTTGCCAACTTAGCGCTTTAGTCGCTCTATTTAGCAATTTTTCAGACCCCTCTAAAACTTTTAATTAAAAAAGCACCTAGCTCCAAATGTAGCGACTTTTCTCTGCTTCTGGAAACTTTGGTCAAGACATATAAAAGCAGCGAACTCTGCTCTCCAGAGCGAGTAGATTGGTAACCCTGCTGAAAGATGTCAGATGTGGGCATAAAGGGTTAAATAAATCCTTAAAAAGATGAAGGTTGACGTGTTTACTGTGGACAGGATGAAACATGTATTTATAGGCTGTGTTAAAAACCAGCGGGAAAGGCAGATGCATAAAAATGATTTATGGTGGAACAGACTTAGACTAATGAGGTTGAACATGAAATCCCATGACTCATTATTAAAATCTGTCCTCTGATGTGAAAATAACTTAGAAACTATTTGATCCACCCAATGCACCACAAAGCCGGTCAAAAACATCCATTTAAAGAAAGAAGAACCGCTTGGTTGCGTGAAAAGATCCGGATCTTTGCAAAGAACTAAAAGTTCAGTCTGACGCTCAGATGGTTGATGTAGTTGTGTCGGATGACCAGCAGGGGGCGCAGGTTGACTCCTCCTGTGTTGTATGAAGGCTGAACAGGGAGCTGCTGGTTATTACAGGCTGTGGTTTGTGTTCCCTACGAACCGAGCTGCGCCCATAAGCAAGGCACCAGCTCTGTTGGACAACAGTGAGTATTTTCTACCTCATGGTGACTTTATATTCGCAGTGAGGGAATCCAGGAAGGTAGGAACCCGCGGTGTTAAGGCCGGAGCTTTTTAACTCTCTCCCGGTGTTTGGTTTCAGTGTCGGCTTAGGAAAAAAATGAGGACAAACTACTAATGCTGTGTGTTGAGCCAATTATGGCTGTTAGCTGGTTAACTGCTTAAAATACAGTAAAGCGAGAGCCTAAAACTCCTGTAAGGATTTACTTCTGTTGTGTTTTTCTTCCCGAGCCAAACAGCAATCCCATAAAACCGAGACAAGCCGAACAAACAGCAGCTTAGCTTGCTAATGTAGCCTAAAGCTCCACCTATGTTAGCATTGGACCGGTTCTGTTCCTCCAGCTTAGCTTCTGAACCCATTCAGTGTAGAAAGAGAGAGTCTTTAAGGAGGAGACTGAACCCTGGACACCTCTTCCTCTGGATGGGGACCAGGACTGGGTGTTAATCTGAGCTGGAAGGGCCCCTGCTGCTGCTGCTGCTGCTGTCTGTCACTCATTAAAGGCTGGACCACATCAGCCTCCTGCCTCATTCATCCAGAGGAGGTTTGGTTCCATCAGTTCTGATCAGGAGGAGGAATCTGAGGCTTTTATATCCAATATATCCAGATTATCCTGAAGTGGATAATCTGAAACGGATTGAGATTAAAATAAAATCCAGGGATGCTGAAATCGTTGGGTTTGAGGAAGAGCTTCATCTGTTTCTGGAGAATCAGTGGATCTGGTTAAAAGGTTTACAATGAACCACCTCCAACCTCACTCCATCCCTCCCTCCCTCTTAGCAGCTTCAGTAGGGAGGCTCAGACGTCCCTCTCTCCATCCACTTGGTCCAGCTCCTCTGGGGGGAATCCCAAGGCGCTCCCAGGCCAGCCGAGAAACAAAGTCCCTCCAGGGTGTCCTGGCTCTCCCTTTTGGCCTCCTCCTGGTGGGACATATCTGGAACA
>NW_015150861.1:183657-186748 GCF_000732505.1 Cyprinodon variegatus
TGGACTAGTTTCTCAGCATCACCCCTGGACAGGAGATTTGTAATTTTTGCAAGATTGTGCAGATGAAAGAAGGAAATTCTAGAAACCTCTTATATATGGGGTTTAAATGACAGGTCCTGATTAAAAACAACACCAAGATTTTTTACACAGTGTTAGAACTATGTGAAAGTGAAGCACAGAGGGCTCCCAGGAACAAACTGGGCTGAAAAACCTCCAGGCCTGTTTCTCAATAGGAAACTGACATCTTTCCACCTATAGAAGGTTCTGGAAACGTTCTTAAACCACAGTAATGCCTTCCAGATCAGTGCAGGACCAGTTGGTCCCCAGGTGAACTAAAACCACAGGAACTCTGTGCTGCTTACCAGAATTTCCGACCCAAAAGTCTCCACTCGGGTCCTGTTTGCCTGGACCTCGCAGTGTCCCAGTTTGCTTCATGAACCAAAACGGTCTCCATTGTAACGGAGACGTCCTCTCCAGCAAACAGTGCGTGTGGATTAATGACCTCTAACCTGTGAGCCGAGGTCCGTGCGGTCAGAGACGGACGTCTTATATTTCTGCTCATTCCTGGGAGTTCTGCATGTTCTGATGCTTTGGGAACATGTTGGGAGGTCAGTTCTCTGGAGGCTTTGCTTTTGTTTTGAGATGTTTTAAATGTGGACATTCCTCCTAGCTTCTCCTTGGCCTCATGGCACACAGAGCTAACCTTCACAGAGTGCGGATCATCGACCGGCTGCAGCTGACCCATTTTTGTAGATGCAGCCATCAGTTTGCCCGCTGCCTCGTGTCGGCCCTCTGGAGGGCGAACCTCTGGATGAAGCCTCGCTTTAGTTTCTTTAAACTGGGATGTTTTGGAGGCGTTATGCTGCCAGAGCCGTACGTCAGCTCTTAAAGCTCTTCTGCACATGGAATTTGGTTGTAGTAATAATCCCATGAAGGCCTCATGGTACATGTTCTGTTAGAAGGTTCTTTGGTTCTGCAGGCGAGCGGAACAAACCCGTTCTTTTGTTCTGTTAAGATAAAAACTGTTTTTTTATTTTCATTTAGACCTTGAAACCAAATTATGAACAGAATCATTAATTTATAGAATCATTAAATCATTAATTTCTCTGAATATTTAGAAAGAAACTTGTTTTTTTTTTAAACGAAATGAAGGAATGCTGTGATTTGTTTGTTTTACAGTTGTTATTCCTATCTCCCTCTCCAGGGGATTTTCCCTTTGGGAAACACGGCTCCGGACTCGTAACTCCGTCTCTTTGGGGGGATTTAGATAGCCGCCATGTTTAACTTGATGAAGAAGGATAAAGAGAGGGAAGGCAGCAGGAAAGAGAAGAAGGGTAAAAATGACAGGATGTCTGCTGCAGAGCTGCGCAGCCTGGAGGAGATGAGCGTGCGGCGAGGCTTCTTCAATCTGAAGAGAGAGGCTAAACGAGAGTCCAAGACCAAAGTGGAGATCTCCAACCCCATTCCCATCAAAGTGGCCAGCACCACCGAGCTATCGCTCACCGACATCGAGTCGGATAACGTCAGCAACCGAAGCAGCGTGGTTCTGGACGACCAGATTAGTGTGGCCAGCTCCACTGATGAGCAGAGAGGTGAAGGAGAAAAGGATGGACACCGCAGCTCGGTGCGGGATCGCGTGGCGCACTTTGGTTCTCTTGCAAAGCAGAACTCGTCACAGATGGGGCAAATGATGAAACGCTTCTCCTTCTCCCAGAGGAGCAAGGAGGAGAGCCCATCAGAGGGCTCCACTCCCTCCGGACAGAACTCTGCTGCCCCGTCGCCGCAGGTGGAGAACAAGGTTTTCAATATGCTGCGCAAACACAGCCAGAGGGGTCAACCAGAGGCGGCCGACCCCAGAAAGGTTTTCATCCCTGAGCTGGTGGATAAGGTGTTTCCTGCAGCGCTGCAGCTGCCTGCTGTGGTGGCACCAAGTGTCCCAGAAACACGGGAGCTGGAACTGCAGCGGCGCAACACCGGCGACTTTGGCTTTTCTTTGCGCCGCACCACAATGCTAGACCGCAGTCCTGATGGAGGAGTCTACAGGCGGGTGGTCCACTTTGCAGAACCTGGTGCCGGCACCAAGGACCTGGCGCTCGGACTGGTGCCTGGCGACAGGCTGGTGGAGATAAACGGCCGGAACGTGGAGAACAAGAGCCGCGACGAGATCGTTGAGATGATCCGTCAGTCAGGAGACACGGTGAGGCTGAAGGTGCAGCCCATCCTGGAGCTGAGCGAGCTGAGCCGCTGCTGGTTGAGGAACATCGAGGGGCTGCGCAGGGAGGCCAGACATGTAAGCAGATTTGTTCTTAATGTGGGTTTGGGGACTGACCTTAGAATGTGCTTCTACTCCTCCTGTAGGAGGGAAGAAATGAGTTCAGCCTTTAGATTAGGGGAAACATGTGGATTGATTCTTAGCATAGTTAGCACACTGAAAATAAAACTGTGTTAGTTCTGCTTCCTTTGTTTTTTATTCTGCAATGATGTTAACTCAAAACGAATCGCTTCAATACACTTCCATCACAGGAACATCCTCCCTAAGATGAGGTCACCTCAGGAAGACATAATAATGGTGCTGTTTTTTTTTTACCTTTGAGACCTGATACCTGCTTTCACGAGAAACCTTGATCTGTTTTCATTTAAATTCTGTTCAATTTGAGCTAAAAGGCAAATTCTCATATCATGTGTTATCTACACAATATCACAGTCTCTAAGGACTGTGATATTGTGTAGATAATACATATTTTCTTTCAGCGTATGACTGTTTAATACTGGAGATTATTAGGGCCACTGGAAAAAAAAAGAAAAAGTTAACTGATTTTTAAATTTTATTTCAGTTTAGTATGGGGGGAAAAGTCAGAATTCTGACTTTTTTTTCTCAGAATTCTGACTTTTTTCTTAGAATTCTGACTTTAATCTCAGAATTCAGACTTTTTTCTCAGAATTCAGACTTTTATCTCAGAATTCTGACTTTTTTCTCAGGATTCTGACTTTAATCTCAGAATTGTGACTTTTTTCTCAGGATTCTGACTTAAATCTCAGAATTCTGACGTTTTTCTCAGAATTCGGACTTTTTTCTCAGAATTCTGACTTT
>NW_015150861.1:188395-194034 GCF_000732505.1 Cyprinodon variegatus
CTGATTTTGTTGCTTATATATCTGCGGCTGCAGGTAGTGATAGTTTAACCACAACAGGGAACGTGGTTTGTTTGCACTTTATAAGTGCTTTTAAAGTTAGCTTTTAATGCACTATTGGCATTTATCTAATAGGTTGGGACTAACTGCATCACTCTGACAGCTCTGCTTCTTCACCACAAAGCAGGCAAAGTATTTTTTATTTCTTATCTAGGGCCTGATCTTCATAAATTCAGAAGATTGGGTACTAAATTGAATGTGCAATAAAAAAAATTAAAGGTACAATAATATAGAGCAGTTTGCATAAGAAAGTTATGACAGATAAAATTATCAAATAATAATAATGATGAAATACAAAAGCTGAAAAAGTTGTTTTTCCCTGTTCTTTTTTCTCTATTAAAATTCTGCTGTTGTTATTTCTGATGGTCCAAATATGTTGACATTTTCCGGCTGACTTTGTGTAGAACCAAAAAAGCTGCAGTTAAGTTTCTGGTTTGGAAAATCAGTTTGCACGTAGTAAATGTTTACATTTGCATAACTTCCTAATATGAATTTCTGTAGTTTAGTCATTAGAGTTCGATCTGCCTAATGATGCAGGCAACACATAAAAAAAAAAGGTTTGTTGACGGTGTCTGCAGAACTTCATCTTTAAGTACTTTGCACCTCCTTGGAAGATCTGCTCTGCTTATGGAACAACGTTTTCTCCTTTTTTAAGACCAGCAAACCTTCTGAAGATCAGACTTCTGTCCTTACCACCAGTAGAAGGAAACTATAGGAGCTTTCCATTCCTTCTGCCTCCTACGGTGAACATTTACCCCCAGATTCCACATCCTCCGCCCCGCCCCGCTCACGTACGTCGTGCAGAGTACTTGTCTGTCATGTTAATCAGTGACATCCAACGTTACTCCTTGGCACGTCACTGTGCATGTACGTCGTCTTTGTCCGTTTTTGCTCCGCTCCGGTCCGGTCAGGTCAAGATCCGCTTTTGCAATCGCAGCAAACAGGAAAATGAACAGCGAGGTGATCCGGTTTGTCAAATTAAAATATAGTAACAACAGATCGGGAACCACAAATTAGAGCATAATTGTTATATATTTTAGAAAAAATATGAATTTAACAATAATATCACGCATGCTCTTCTGGAGCTCAGAGGAAGTCGGGGTGGAGCAACACGGGAGGAACAGGCTTTGATTTGGGCAGGCGGTCTGGAGCAGAGCGGGCGGATACGGAGGATGTGGGATTTCCGAGTTAGCCTGTCTTTCCAGAATCCTAGTATGGTTACCTAACCTGTTACCAGTTCAGCACAATTAGTGGACTACCATTCATCCTATTAGTTGTAATGGTTTCCGTTTCTAGATGTCAGACCTTCTAAATACTAACATAGAAACGAGGCATATCTTGATACTACTTTTTATTTAAAATCCTGGGATTGCACCATTGAGTTTTGACGGACGCAGATATTGACCTTATACCATATAAGTATGAACGATGCATACTTTTATCCCTTATTTCATAGTGTGGAGTGGTTAAAAAAAAAGGCCTGGTCCAGTGATATGCTGAGCAATTTCTTATTCACCAAAGTGCTCCAAAGGCTGGGCTCAATCTGCAGGTCTTAGCTCTCAACTATGATTTTATTCTCAAACTGTTTCCCTGAAGTGAGCCACAGAAACCAATAACATGTCGATGTTGTTCAGCAGTGCAGGTAGGCGGATGATACAGCAGATGATGCAGAAAAGGAGACAGAGGACAAAGAGAGCTAAACTATTAACTATTCTTTTTGGAGGAGCGGTTGGAGAAATGTGTGGTGCAGCGTCGTAGTTATTTCACCTGTTACCATATGATCCCTCAAGTTTCTTTCTGATTGTTGGATTCACCCAAAAAATACTTAAGTCCAACGTTCCATTGTCCCTCCGCTGCACACCTCTGTCTATGCTGTCCTCCATGTTTGTTCTGTAGTAATAGGCTGTTTTTCAATGTGTACTTGTGCGTTCTCATGTGCTTGTGAAACGTCATCATCCTCCGCCCTAGTATTGTTCCTATTCACACGAACAGCAGGCCGAGAAGGGACAAAGTCCCGGGATATTGTTCTCGCCCCTCCTTCTTTACCCAGCATGCATCAGAGCAGACTTGTCCGTTCTCCAGATTGACAGCTGTCCCAGCAGCAGCTTTTAATGGACACTCACAGAGCAGATTAAGTTAAAAGTTCTCTTTTCTGTTGCTGTTGTTCAATAAAAGTACATTTTAAGATAATTTAAGTCGAGGAAATTAAACTTCTAAAATGCACTATATGGCCCATTTACTGATATAACGTAATAATAATTAAAAAAAAATCCCAAGTTGAGAGGACCGCGGCAACCAGCGGAGCTAAGAGGGTAACGGCAGCCAGGTCTAACCACAGCCCGTCTGCAGTGGCCCTCGCTCAGCATTGGACCACTGGCTCTGATGGCAATTTTTTTTAATTTTTTTTTATTTGTGTTTATCTGACTGTGTGGATTATTATTCCCCCACTAAATTAAAAAAGTAATCATTCATTATTACCTAGAGAGTCAGGAGGTGAAATGCAGCTCCAGATGAGCTGAGCGTGTGGTGACGTCATCAGTACGCTTCTGTTTCAATTAACCCATATTTATGCTGCGTGCTCCTGTTGTCCCGCAGTCCAGACTTTCCTGTGTTCTTCTCAAGAACATACTTGGTGAGGACAGGAGTCCGTACTGGCGTTCTTGTGAATTGAGAAACGGCAACAGTTTTCTTTTCCCCCTGTGCTGTCAGTACAGAGTGACGTCATCATCATGCTAATTCCAATGTGGGTCACTTTGCTGTTCAGACCGCAGTCAGATTCCAAAAGTTTTAAATCTGTATTTTATTTAGAACCACAAAAAAAAAAAATGTGGACCAGATTGGTTTTGAAAACTCAGAATCCAAGAAACGAGTTTCTTCCAGAAAAAAAAACTCCCCCCTGCTTGGTTAGTGATGGTGAAGTTGAGGCTAGTATTGATGGGGATGCATGCTGTTGATGGATTTTTATTGGTCGATTAAAAGTTATTTTAAGAGCATTAGAAGAAATGTTTTCAGTTGTATAACAAAGGTCTTTTCTTAACATGAAGGGCTTTTTTTTTTTTTTTTTTTTTAGAAATCTGCTGAATTTAAGAAAATTAAGTACATTGTTTCACATTCTGCAGCTGGATGGGTGCCATCTTTGTGCTTATTTAAGAAGCTCTGAGTGTTATATATATATATGGTGATGCCATCAATGACACACGGAGAAGGTTTTTGTTCTCAGTGTTCAGTGGAAGTATCCCACCCGTCCGCTGGTGGAGGACAAAACAGGCTTTTTGTGACACGAGGCTCTGCTTCCATCATTTCCATGCAGCTCAATAAGGATTGCTTTGTATGGTTATGAGTAAATGAAAACCATCATTTGTCACATCCTTTGGATAATAAAATGATTAAAAATCCCTTTTCCTTGTTACCAAAACTCAGCTGAAGGAGAAAGAAGCTACAGCTCATGAAATTTTTCCAACTGTTGAAAAAAAATCCCTCCAGACTGACCAGAGGAACTGATTCAGTCAAAAAATAGACTTTCAGCTGGAGATTCTTTTAATGTCAAAGCATTGGGATAAACCAGATTCTACCTTTATTGGCTTTAACCTGGCATGTATATAAAAACACTGAATTTAAGACTTTCAAAATATAACTGCTCATTTTAAAGAAAAAAAGCCAACAGTCAGGATTCAGTTCTTATCAAGTTCAATAAAGAGAAACTCCAGAAGATAAAACATTTCTTGTAGAGAAACAATCGTTTTTACCCCTTAAAGGGTAACACAGTTTGGTTTTTTTTCACATTGGGCCCTTGATTTTACGTTATTACATCATGTTCTACTCACCCATATGAGTTTTGTGTCATTTGGAGCTGTTCTGAAGATATTCCGTTAGGTTATACCCAAGTAACGACTTCCTGTGGGCAACAGTTTAGTTTGTGCCTTCAAGTTACTTGCCTATGTTCCTATTGACCCATATTTACTTGCCCATAGGCAAGTAACTTGCCTATGGGCAAGTAACTTGATGGCACAAACTAAACTGTTGATATAATATCTGAATATTTGAAGATATAACCTAACGGAATATCTTCAAAACGGCTCCAAATGACACAAAACTAATATGGGTGAGTAGAACATGATGTAATAACGTAAAATCAAGGGACCAATGTAAATAAAAATAAAGAAACAGCGTTCCCCTTTAATAAATTCAGTCAAATTGTAATTAAATGACATGTTTCTCCTCTAAACATTGAGTGCAAACGTCCAGCAGGATGTGTCTGTCAACACCAGGATGAATGTAGCCCTCAGACAGGATCCTGCCTTTCTTCTAAGCTGGGATGCTGTGTGGACAGGATACTCCAGCAAAACATTTAACCCATTAAACAATAAGGCAACCAGAGGCTTATTATTAGCTCAGGCTGAGGAACACTACAGCGTTTTCCTGGCCACAGTTTTTTTTTTAAAGAAAAAAAACAAAACGTAGAGCTGTATTTCCCTTTATAGATTGAAATGACCTACTCTAAGTATTTATTCATAATTCCACTAACATTTAGTGAAGCTACTATGTTTGGAAGTCTTTAGCTTCGAGCCTGACCCAAAATACAAGAATATTTTTGTGATTGTTCAAATTAGGGCTGAAATATTTGATTACTAAAATCGTCAACTAATTTAGTAATTGATTCCTTGTAAGCTGAGTATAGAGACTGTAAAACGTGTCTTTGGCTGACAGAGTGACCCACCTTGAGCAGCAAATATGCCAAAATTGTAAAAAAAGGAAAAAAAATGTAAACATTTTGCATTTAAGATAAAAAAAATCCACCTTCTGTCTGCCAATAACCCCATTTACACTACCCTTTTCAATCAGTCCAATCACGGTAACCAAGACAACTGTTGAGTGTAAATGGTATGCACAACTGAATTGGACCGTGCTAGACTGCACTAACATGGTACTAGTTGATCAGTAGGGCTCGGTTCTGGCTTGGTTCTCGGGTAACAAGGAGCGCATGAGCAGACCGCGTCATCTCCTTACAATCAGCCTCTGTAATCAGGAAATTTTAGACATTCATGTAAATCCTAGTTTCCCTACCGTGCCGCACAATTTCAAGTGATGAGCTGCTTAGCAGTGTGATGAACCTCATCGTCTCTCATTTCCACTACCCTTGAAAAACCGATCCATGCCGAGACCGGTCCGAGCTCGGACCAGTTAACCAGGCCGAGCTCGGTTCTGACGACCATTTACATCACGCTATCTCGGTTCCTCGACTCCTCGCCTCCTAGTGACGATCTGCGGTATTACTGCCAGTATTAAAGGAGGAAATCAAGCAGTTGGTGGCGGTAATGTACCAAAAGTTGTTTGCCAACCACCATAAAACACAAGAAGAAGATGATGAAGGAGGGAATCAAGCAACTCAAAATGGTGGCGCCCGTCACATTGAGAAAGTTATGCTTGATTATTATTGCTGTACTACGGTGTTATTATTTAAAATGCCTTTATTTAAAATGTTGCGTGGAAAAGATTTCGATTGTTGTTTATAGTTGAAGAAGAAGTTGTTCTTCTGTTTCTGGAGGGGCATTACCGCCAACTACTGGAATGGAGTGTGAATC
>NW_015150861.1:195192-196365 GCF_000732505.1 Cyprinodon variegatus
ACATTTGAAGACGGGTTAGAATACAACAAATAAGACAAAAAGCCACGGTGGTAAAATATTTTTTCCCAGGTCTGTCTGTGTAGAGAGAAAGCGAGAGCCAGGTTCTGCATACCTCTTTCACCTTGAGCACAGAAGGATCGGAGGCAAGTTCAAAGACTAAGGCCCATTTTCCACTTGACCTGGCTCGACTCCAGCCCACCAGTTTCAATTTTTTCATTACTGCTTTTTCAGTAAACCCAGAACACACCGGAAGAAAAATCCGATTTTGCATCCAATCTGACAGAAAATCCTGTTTGACGAGGTCGTGGCGTTAAATCAATGGGGAGGATCACGCCCGACATGGTTTTCTGCAGGAGGCTGCGTAGGTCTGAGTGAGATGGAGCCCAGGTCTATTTTAGTCGGACTACGCAGCAATTCAGCCGCAGTTTCATGGGTCTGACAGGAAGAGAGAAGCTGTTACAAAATAAAACATCATCCGGTTTGGAGGAAAATACAAAATAAAATCTGTTAATCGAATGGGGATACAGTCAGTTTTGGAGTCGCACATTGCATATATAGTGAGGAGGACAAACTTGTGCAAAAACAATGAATTATTGTTAGGAGGTCAGGAGGACAGAAGAAGTGATCCTCTTTAAGCCTCGCAAAAAAAACTAAGAACACAAAGTGAAGTTTATCAATCTCCTCGAGGAAAGAGAAAACTTCAGGACAAGAAAACTAGGGATAAAGTGAAATATTGATCCTCTTTGAGCCTAAAAAAAAACAAAATAACGAGGGTCAGACAGAGCAGGTAAGCACAGCGTATCTCTCTCACCTCTATATGAAAAAAGAAAGAAAAACTTGGATAAACTTCCCAGATCTCTCTGAGAATCACCTCTCTGCCTCAGTCAGCGTAGAAACTGACCCACAGCATTTATTGCTGTGATTTTTTTCCTTTTCTTTAGACATAGATCTAATTATGTTTTTAATATTTGATCATTCTCTATCTGTTCTGGTTTGAGATGCTGCATAGACTCGTTAAGTAGCGCTTTGCTTTGCTGGTAAAGATTCTAAGTCGACCAGGTCATACTCATTCAAAAAAATAAAAAATAAAATAAAATCCTCTGGACTTTCTTTCCAAGTTTGAAGACGTTTCGCTTCCCATCCAGCCAATTCAAAATTTCAGAAATAGTGTTG
>NW_015150861.1:197062-199562 GCF_000732505.1 Cyprinodon variegatus
TCTACACCAAACCAAGCTTCTGCCGCCCTGGCGTCCTCTTCCACAACATCTTCGTCCCCGCTTTCCTCCTCTAAATAAAAATTGTATGATGGAGGAGACTCATCCACGACCTCTGACACTAAACTCTCCTCCTCTTGCATGTTTCTGCTGTCCATAGCGTTCCTTGACAGTGTTGTTTCTAAGTCACCAATTTAGTGGAATTTCCCATTGGGAACCTACTAGCACTAAGTTGCTAACTGGTTAGCGCGATGCTTCCGATAAACCGGCCACTACCAAACTTGCTTGCGAACCTTCCTCCATAACAATCCTGCACTCTTGATAAACGACCAATCACATTCACTTTATTAACTCGTGTAAAGTCAGTCACCACTAGGAAGCATTCGGAAATACAACGGTTGGACCAGCTGCTTCCCTACGAATTTAAGAAAGACAAAAGAATCTTAAACAGAGGGGGTGGACTCAGATTTCAGCTTTCCTAAACCTACAATGTAGCAATTGGGTTGATCCCTTCCCGCTATCATCGCAACCCCAACTCCTTTACAGGGGAGCAGAAGACCTCGCCTATTCAACCAGGCCAACAATTCCCTCTAACGGCCCCCCTTTCAGAGAATTAGACAGGTACGGGGCATTGCAGGCAAATAAAAGAAGCCCAACGACCGCCATTCCAAAAAGGTGGACCCGTTCGTCCGTTTCAATTTGCATGTTTTCAAAACAAAAACAAGACTTTGTTGGGCTAATGTATAAAGCCTCAAACTCAGCGCTATTTCTGACATTTTGAAATGAAAAAGCTTGCTGAATGGGAAGCGAAACGTCTTCAAACTTGTAAACAAAGTGCAGTGGATTGTTTTATTTTTTTTTTTTTTTGGAATGAGCAGCAGTGATGGCCAGCCACATTACGCTGCTCAGTCAGAGAGAGAACGCTTATAAAAGTGGTATGGCTTGAATGAGTAAGGCGATGTATTAGATTAGAAGTAAGTATGGTTTTATCAGGATCTGAAAAGGATTTGGTTAGATGATGATTTGAATGCAAAAAATAATGCAGCCAATAACACTTTTATCCTGTAAAGATATGCGCCTTAAAACTATTTATATCAACAGCCATTAGTTCTGCCTTTTGTCCAGCACTGATATTCAATTCAATTCATTTTATTTATATAGCGTCAATTCAAAACACCTGTCATCTCAAGGCTCTTTACAGTTCACTAGATCATCCAGTGAAATTGATTCAAAGTTTTCTATTTAAGGGAAACCAGTTGATTGCATTGACTCGGATGCAATCCCTCATATTCATAGATATTATTCCATACTGTTAATAAACTGAGGTACAATGGGCGGACAGCTTACATTGCCCAACCCCCCCCAGAAAGCAAAATACCAGAAGTTACACTTGGCATGACTGCAGACGTGTCTTCCTTCGCTCTTTGAAGTTGATCTGCTTGCTTTGCTACACCCCAAACAATTCTGATAAGAGGCCACCAGCGGACAGACGTCTGGAGTTTTACTCTTTTTGCCTTCAGATGATGCAAAAATTGAAGTGGGAATGAGACACAGAGGTTTAAAATAGTCCGTTTTGTCTTAACAGATCCAAACAAAGCAGCTGGAGAAAAGACTCTTCCTCTTCTGCTCCTTTCTGGTATTTGTGGAATCTGCTCTGGAACAAATAGGCCACTTCCTGACCCTGTCTATCTGACATTTTCTTGTGAGGAAGTGTAATGAGGTTCTAAGGATGCAGGAAATGGAGGAGGGGATCCAGCTTAATGTGTGGGAATGTGGTTTACAAAGAGGATCATTTCTCAATCTTCCACTTTGTTTTTGAAGCAGTTATAATGTCTTTAATTTTGGTTTTTATAACTTTTTTATTATGTGGACTCAGATTTTTTTGATTAAAGCTGATTAGGGCGCATCCTAGCCTTTGCATTACAACAACAGATCACTAAATCTCACAAAGGATTTAAAGATTTATGAGTGTGACAGTTTGGATAATTTTAGGGTGAGGTTCTGTAGAGTTATAATTAAATGTTGTTGAAATTGTCGTTTAATCAAAAAACTTGTTTACTGTGGTGTGGTGTTCTGTAACATGCCTTTTAGGACAGACTTTTAGAATGGAAAGTGTGGTTCAAACTCAAATCGTGGTCAATCAGTTAACTCTGCACACATGGAATAAATTCACGATGACATCCATTCGAAATTTAACAATTTATTAATAGTAATTTAACTCCAGGTCAAACATATTTTAGTTAAAATTCTTGACTTAAACTAGCGAAACTCACATAAAATAATTAGTTACTATAAACTATAACTATAAACTATATACTATACTGGTAGCGACAGTAGGGAGGAAAAACTTCTTTTTAACAGGAAGAAACCTCCAGCTAACCTGACTCAGTGGGGAGTGGCGGCCTAGTGGTTGGGGATAGAGCTGGAAATCCTGAGGTTCTGAGTAGAGACTGACATTTTTTCAGGAATCCCACAGGTCACGGGATTCCCGTGGGATTCCCGT
>NW_015150861.1:202664-204233 GCF_000732505.1 Cyprinodon variegatus
TTTACTCTTGAGTAGAATTTAGGCAAAGTAAAGATACTTTTACTCAGTTACAATTTTTTAGTACTCTTTCCAACTCTGTGCTAAAGAGAGATGCTGGTAGAAGAAAAAGACTGAGTTAAAATAAAATGTTATTTACCTTTGGAAATAAAATATTTTTGAGTTGAAGTTTTAAACTAAACACAGAAGGAAGTTATCATCAACATAAATTAAGTAAGATAGGCTCAAATGACCATTTACTTGCTATCAATATTTTCACTGATGGTGATCTAAGCACCAAGCGTAATAACTGAACTCTTTCCATCTGGAAGTAGGAAACAACCTAAAGCTGGACATACACTGTTAGATTTATTCCCCTTTGTGGGACGATTTTCCAATCGTCTGAGAATTTTTTCGATAGGGCCAACCTTCAGCCCCATCGTGCGTTGTGTAGCGTACAGGGGGTAATGAGGGGAATCAGGAATCGTAAGGTCGGGAGAAAATCAGACATGTTTGAAATTCAGTCGGATGTCGTAAGGTGGTGGTGGACAAATCCTGCTGCTCAAGCAGCACTACGATTTACCAGAACCTCGAGCATTGCACATGTACAAACAAGGGAGTTCTTCTTCTTCTTCCAGATTGACGAGTCCGACTAGCGCCATCTCTCGGAGCCGAGTCAGACGTGGTTTTTAGACGTACAGTGTGCGCAGGTAGATTGCATCAGAGCGTCGGGTCGCACAGTGTGAGAAAATACATCGTGAGTTGTAAACTTTTAAACCCTGCGGTTTCATCATACAGTTTGAGTTGTAGCTGCATGCAATGATAGAAAAAACCCACAGTTTATGCCCGGATTAAGCCTCAGAAACTAAACTAATGGTGCGATGGTGAGAGAGATTTCATAGCTGCATGAGTCTGTGCTGCATGAAGCCATGTGTTCTGCAGGAACTTGCTTGATTAAAAATCTTTACATGGATCTTCTTTGTGCATTTTGTTTTAATCAAATAAAAAAAGATTAAATGGACAGAAATAATGAACAACAGTGCAAACAATTATGAAAGATTTATAACAAAGAAAAAAGGGAAAAAAGGGAATGGAGGTTGGGTTTCCAACTAGGCTCACAGCTTCTCAGACCAGAACCGGTCTGTTCAATAATTTAATCATCTAAAACGACTTTTTGATTTCTACTGCTTCATTTATCGATAAGTCACATTCTAACAGAGGAAAAGGTTAATTTTTTCTCTTCCTCCTGCCTCACAGTTAAGAAAAAAACCCAGAAAACTTCCTTCTTTCAAGCTGAAAAACCCAGCATTAAATATAGGGAGCATTGAGTGAATTAAACCTTTAATTTAACAGGTCAAAGCTGCATTAACTTTTCTTTTTATGTAGGAAAACCAACTTTTGCGGTTGGCTTTAGGGTTAGAGGCTGACATTCTTCCATTGTTAAGAGGTTCGATTGTTCTATTTTCTGAACCATGACCAAGGAAATACACTGGAAAAAATCTTAATCTAGATAAGTCATTTTTTCCTAAAACAAGTGCGATTTCTGTTGAATTGAGGAGGGAAGTAAATCTATTTGCCATTGAAACAAGACAA
>NW_015150861.1:205346-208474 GCF_000732505.1 Cyprinodon variegatus
TGAGCTAGAGAGCATTTACCTCTCAGAGGGAATGCAAAGGTCAGCAGTCTGTTACCGTCCCTGAAACAAAAAGGGGCGGGGATAAAAATATAGATGAAAAAGTGACACTCTGAGAGAAAATACACATAAATAAAAAGATTTGTAGTTTATTTATTACATTTTCTAAGTTACTAGTTTCATTGCAGAAAAAAAATCAGGTTAGGCATAGAAATTTAGTGAACTTTAAAGCAAAACATAAATGATTAATTCAAAGGAATAAAGGTAAAATTGTGTGGAAGTTTGTTTCTTTAATATTTTGAGTTCTGCCAAATAATTTTCTTCCATTGCTTTCAGTAACTCCACCCCTTCTTTACACCGTTTCCTGTTACAGTCCTGAACGTCTGAAGCTTTTGTGCTCAGCTGCCTGAATTATTAATCATTTCTCTTGCTGTGACTCCTTGCTGTCATAACATTAACTGTAAGACGGGTTAAAGCTTTAGGTGTTTCTTTGGTTTTTAAAACCAAACCGACCCTCTTGACCGTTTCCCTGCTGCCATCTTGTGGTAGAGGTGCTGAGAAATGGATAATACTGTCTCATCACGTTGGTTTCCCCTGGAATGTTTTAAACACAGAGGTTAGACACCCCCGCTGCACATCAGCATCACAGTTCAAAGTTCTCCTTTAGTAACGTTTCCGTGGTGATGATTTCCCCTTTGCAGACTGTCCATTGCATTTCTGATGCACCCCCTCACTGGAGGGACATGTTTGATTGCTTTTGGACTGTAGTGGGCTGGTCTTTGGAAGGCGGTGGGGCGTCTATATTTATCCTACTCAACCACTTGTATCTCAACAGCTGTCCCCACAGCTCTTGTCTGACCACTGACTGAAATAGCTGAGCTATCAGAAGCCCTCCCCCCCTGGTTCGCTCTCTGCCTCTTGGTTCTACTTTGTTTCTTTCCAGTTAAGTCAGTTTTCATTCCCTGTATAAACTGACTACTGAGAACTACTTTTGTTTCACCTACAGGTAGAACATCTAATTTTGTTATTACTAATGATGCATGACAGTAAGAGGAAGGTTGTTTTTTGTGGTTTCTTTGTTTTTGTTAAATTGGGTCCGGCGATGAACTTGGTTAAGAGATTTTCATCTGAAAATCCTATTTCCTCGTTCTTCGATGGTGTAGGATGGTTTCTGTGGGTCTATTCGTCTTCTGGAAGGCTTGTACTTTAGCTCTTAGCCCCCTTCATGCGTCCAGATGTCCTCTGTCAGGTTTGGCAGTGATCCTCTTTAGGATTAGAGGTAGAACCGGACATCAACCGGCTGATATATTTGGCTGAAGTTAGTGTTTATTTTCTACATTTTTTGTTGTGTTGGTATCGGCCGATTTGTGCATGTGATGGCCCGTCATACCCGGCACATGCTTAGTCACACCCTCCATTTGCTGCCCGTGGTTAATATAGGCCCAAAAATATTAGATGCAAACAGCAGAAATTATTTAGACGGATGTTAAAACAATCTGTTTCGATGGATCTCTGAACAGCACCCTAGATCGATACAGCTTGAATATGAAGTGATTTTTCTGCCAAAACGTTGTGTACAAAAATGCATGTTGCGCACACACATAAAGCATGTTGCAAATGCATAAAGCATGTTTCACACAAACAAATCTTATTACTCACAAATAAACATGTTGCACTCAAATAAATCTTATTGTTCACAAATAAAACTTGTTACAAACTCTCCTCTAATGGCACTCACAAATAAAACTTTATTTTTCCAAACTGTCCTTAAATGTAGCACATGTACAAAAATTAGTTTTAAAAACCAGACTCTAACATTGCACTGAAAATATAATTTGTAAATTGTCCCCGAGGACAAAACGATCTCTGCTTGGATACAAAACAGCCTCTCCTCGCGTACGAGACAATTCTTCACACTCCGCAGTAAGTTTCTGCCAAAAGTCACGTGATACATGGAGAATTGTCATGCTGACTAACCGTAAGATTTGTTTGTGTGAAACATGCATGCGCAACATGCAATTTTGTACACAACATTTTGGCAGAAAAATCACTCCATATTTGAAAGCTTAGTTAAAGTAACTAAGTCCTAAACAAAGCTCTATGTAAGCAAGTTGATTTTATGCAGCAGTCGACTTGGCTTAATGTTTAGGCTAAAGTCTTTGTTTTTTCAGAAAGGTTTTTGATATAAGTTAACTGATGGATGTAAATTAACACAAACTGTTACCATTAACAGCAACTGGAACCCAGTAGAAACGTGATATTCTGTGTTGACTGTATAGAGTATGAACATAATTCTGGAATCAGACTGTCTATGGTATGTTGAAGAAATGGAAGACTCTTAATTATGTTGTACCAGTAGCACCATCGAAGGGGAATTAAAAAAGGGGCAAAGGTAAGAAGGGTCCTAAATGTTGTCTGTAGGGCTTCAAACCAAGCAGCAGTATCTCATTTGAATAGTTTTGCCGTGCAGTCATGCTAGCAGCCCTGTGTTTTCTGAGATCACTCCACATGGAGACTATTTTGAGCCTTTATCAGGACTGCCTAGGTGGTCTCGGTAGTAGCCTAACAGTCAGGTCAGATACAGTAGATTTAGTTCTACTTCAGGTGGCTGTTGGGTCCTAAGCAGGTGTTTAAAAGATAAGGAAGTACAAACTCTGCTATTCAGTAACTGGTAGAACCACTGTTGGAACAAACTCCTTGAGGTAAAAATACCTGGCATGACATTTACTCTTTCTTTGCAAACACAGCAAGTTTGCTTCAAAAAAAAAAAAATAAAATATTGTGATTGAAGTTTCCAGAAATCATTATGAAAAAAACAAAGCAAAACAACGCTTTTCTGGAAAGCTCTTAATTAAACAATTAGATTTAGATGAATGTGCTAGACTTGAGACCTTGCTCAGACTCAAGGTCTGAGACTCCACTCTCATTTGTTCTTCTATGATTTAATGATAAGGAAAAGTATCTACAGTATCTAGCAGCTGTATGCTTTACTATGAAAAGATGGCCCCCTTTATGAGCTAAGTGATGCTGGTGGATTATTATTGGATGTTAATGGCTCATAACCAGCATTTGATGCTAGTTGTTGCTTCATGGTAATGAGTGTCACTACTCAATCCGTTCCAGAAGCACGA
>NW_015150861.1:208881-209877 GCF_000732505.1 Cyprinodon variegatus
ATCAGTACTTCCACTTTTACCAGAGTATTTTTTAACACAAGTATCTGTACTTTTACTCAAGTACGGAAAGTGAGTACTTTTGCCTTCTCTGCTTAAATGTAGCACATGTACAAAAATTAGTTTTACAAACCAGACTCTAACATGGCACTGAAAATATAATTTGTAAATTGTCCCCGAGGACAAAACGAACTCTGCTCGGATACAAAACAGCCTCTCCTCGCGTACGAGACAATTCTTCACACTCCGCGGTAAGTTTCTGCCAAAAGTCACGTGATACATGGAGAATTGTCATGCTGACTAACTACACAACTGAATTCGAGCTGCGTTTCCCCTGCATCTCCGCACAGCGCAGGCGGCACAATTAACCGTGCATGCGTCAGGAAACGTAACAGCCACCCTGTGCTCGCGCCACAGGGGAACTACAGAGAGCGTGAAGGATCAAATGTTAGCCTATATGGAGAAAGGGAGAAATCGAAATGGATGGATGGATCCATGTATCACGTGACTTTTGGCAGAAATACACGGAGTGTGAAGAATTGTCTCGTACGCGAGGAGAGGCTGTTTCGTATGCGAGCAGAGATCGTTTTGTCCTCGGGGACAATTTACAAATAATATTTTCAGTGCAATGTTAGAGTCTGGTTTGTAAAACTAATTTTTGTATGTGTGCTACATTTAAGGACAGTTTGAAAAAAAGTTTAATTTGTGTGTGACATTAGAGGAGAGTCTGTAACACAAGTTTTATTTGATTGCAACATGTTTATTTGTGAGTGATAAGATTTGTTTGTGTGAAACATGCTTGCAACATACTTTATGTGTGTGCGCAACATGCAATTTTGTACACAACGTTTTGGCAGAAAAATCACTCCATATTTAAAAGCTTAGCTAAAGTAACTAAGTCCTTAACAAAGCTCTATGTAAGCAAGTTGATTTTATGCAGCAGTCGACTTGGCTTAATGTTTAGGCTAAAGTCTTTGTTTTTTCAGAAAGGTTTTTGAT
>NW_015150861.1:211997-215777 GCF_000732505.1 Cyprinodon variegatus
GTATTGAATATTTTCCTTAGTATCGATATCGAGTTGAAAAGTTTAGTATCGTGACAACCCTAGTGCCTTCTAAGACAGACTGAGCTCTGCCATTTAACAAGGTGATAAAAAAAGTCTCAGCTTTTTTATTCTTTTTATTGAGATTTGAGGGCAGAGGAGGACAAATGGGACATCTTAAAGACTTACTTTGAGAGATTTTAGACGAAGAAAACAACAGTTATTCTGCTTGTAGAAAACTAATGGTTGTTCTTGATACAAATTCAAAAGTAGTGTAGCTTAATGTGGCTAACTGACCAAGCTAAAAGAGGCTAACCTGTTAGTAACTGAGGACAGCTAGCTACAGAGCTACCCAGCTCTCCCCCTTGCAGTTACTTTGTTCACCATAAACAGATTTTTTCAGCTTTGTTATCGATCAGGTAAAACTTCATTGGTCATATATTGCTACAGATGATCCAGACTCGTCACACGGATGCTGCGTGATGTTATTATCGTTATATAAACACTTATCATTTATTGAACGGTATGTAATAATTTCATACTTAAAAGTACTTTCGGAAGTTTAACTTCTGAATACGACCCACTAATTACCATTTCCAGGTCATGTAGCTTCCAAACACCTAATCATCAGTCCTCCGCCCCAGTGTTGCACAGTAGGTATGTAGTGTCTGTTGTTGTCCGAAGTGTTAAATGCAGCTTTGCAATGCTCAGTCACACCTTCTGTTCGTTTCTGACAGAAGCGAATGTGTGATGCAACCCTCCCAAAACAAGCCCTACTTGCTCAGAATGTTTCTGACTAAAACGCTGCCGTTTTGTATAAATTATGAGCACGCTGAAACATGCTGGAACACGTCAACATACGTTGAGAAATATAGAACACACCCAAAAATTTCCCAGCGTTTGCTCATACGTGAGCCATAAGTTACAGATAAGTTATCTGATGGTTGACGTACCTTAAGTGTAAGTTGCTTATAAGTCGTGCTGTCTAGCTTATCCAAAACCTATGAATAACTTGTGCATAACTTACGCGTCACTTCAAGAACTTCTGTCCAACGCATATCAATGTATCTGAACTGTTCCAGATGGCCGCTGAACGTGTTTCTAACTTCCAGCTACTGTATGATGATGCATTGGCAGGGTTTGGGTATAAAGGGGGTTCAAACCGTCAGCTCTCCTTCAGACTTCATCCCCATCATAGGATGAGCGGGAAAGTGAGCATGATGGATCCTCCCTGCTTCCTAGCAGACATGACGCCAAATCTGCTGCAACTGCAAACCTTCTTTCTTCCTTTTTATAAATTTTTTTGTGTTTTTGGGCAGGAGGTTAACAGCAGTAAAGACATCTTTTTGCTGGGTGCCTCCGTACGCCTGAGCAGCTTTAACTGATGCTTCGTAATGCCCATGAAATAATGTAGTGAGGCAGTCGTTGGACATAAGGTCTGGATTCGTAATGAATACGCTATTTATACGCACAGAATTGAAGAAAAATACAGAGAAAGTTCAGCGTATGGCAGCGTTTCAGAAGATTCTGGGATGTCGGGCATATGCTGGATATATCGTAAAAGTGTAACAGGGCCCTAATCAAAGATTTATTTTTTATTTTTTGTATTTGTTTTATCTGTCCTGAGATAAAGTTGAATTCTCATGGTGTTTCTCTGTACATTATTTCTATTCAACCTGTTTTAGCTCTACATTCTTCTTCTGTTCCATCCTGTCAGTTCTACCTCATGACAGCAGAGCGACATGGCTTTTTCATCTCGCTTTTCCTTCTGGGAAAAAAAGGGAAGTCTTACTCGGATATGTGATTGACACAATCTTTAAATGCATGACCTAACAGGAATTTTAAGCAAACAATAACATCTCTGCTTGTAAAGTCTTTCGTTTTGAAGAAGTTTTCACTTTTCTAATTTTATCATTTGCTGTGGACTTAACTGCTTTTAATCATAACGCCAACATGTTTGGATTGCATCACTTTGTTAAAGAAAGGACAGCACGTAAAGATGAAGGAACAATTTGCAGTGGTGGCATCTTTGCATGTTGAGTTTGGCTCCGTTTGTTAGCATTAGCTTCATGTAAGGAGAAGGTTTTGATTTGGTCTCCTTCTTCACATCAACACTTTTTAGATCAAAGAAGAGAACAAGGTGGGGAGCAAAAGTGTAAGTAAATACTTAAGTCCATTTTAAAACTTTCACCTGAAAAATACCTTCATTTGTTAAAGTAACTGTTAAATTTGTCTCAATACATTTTTTTTTTTATGTTTTACATACTCGGATCAATAAGTTAACTACATTAAAAAAGCTTTACTTATGATCATTAGTGTCATTAGGGTCTTAAAAGCATTTGGTTGGGTCAATGACTTCTCACATTACCAAACCAAATGTTCAGACTCAATAAATCCCTTATTTTGTTTCTGAAGTGATGATAATAATAAAACGATACACAGCTAAACCCAAAATGATTTAAACCTCTGACTGAGACCAGCTCTGTGGGCTTATGCAGGCTCAGCTTGAAGAATGGTAAATAGCCTCTAATTGCATTATACTTTATAAAATCTAAGGAACCCAAAGTGCTCAAAGTACAATCACTCAATTTACACATTTGCACCCTGGTGGTGGTAGTCTTTAGCCACAGCTCCCTGATAGTGCGTTCACACAGCAGACGTGTTTTGGGTGTCAAAGCATCTGATTTACTTGCAAAGTCTATGGTGGGTGTTGCCGAGAGCTCCAGCACCTTGTCAGAGTCTTATGGCATCCGAGCCTTCGACTTCAGAAATTTGAACTTTTGCCACTGGACGCCGGAATGTCAACCAATCAGAAAAGCGGATCCAGTTCTTTTGGGGTGACAGACTGTGGTGGGAAAAAAGTATTCAACTATTCACCCTAGTTAAATAAACGGAGATCGATGGATTTCACTCAGTCGGCACATTTATTCATATCTTTGCAAAGAGAGAACAGTCATCATACAGCCCTAAAGGCACAGCATTCTGCCCTGTTCTGCTAGAGCAGCGTTCGTTCCTCCTTACTTACAACAATGCAAAAGTAGTCAGAGTCAAAACAAATTACTGACACTTTGGTTAAACAGTAACATGTTATGAATAAACCTTGAGAAAGAATCTGGTTTGTTATGGGAAGAAGCTATGTCTGGTCTACAAACACCAGCCTGCAGAGAATTGTGTGGCCTTGAGAGAGAAACAGACTGAGTGAAAAATTTTATAGTGAGTAAATAGGAGAAATTAATATGTAATAGAAGAGAAATAAAAAATTTCCCACAACACAGACAAGTTGTTATTGCTTCTGCAGAGCTATCTGCATATGGAAAATAAATAAATATAAAGGGATTAAACTCCAAAGGTTTAAAAGAAAAAGTCGGGAGGTTGGATTATTATGTACAAGGAAAAATGAGCTGTCATAGAGGTAATGTTTCTCAGATGACGAACACAAAGAGGAAACATGTTTAAGCATTAACAGAATTTATTCCTGACATGTTTTACAAAATCACTCATACAAGCACAAATTGCAGAGGAAGATCTCACCCTCTGTTAGGCGCTTGTGTTCCAACCATTTCAGGGGGTAACCCACTGAAAGGCCGACAGCATCTGCTCACTTTTCCATTTTGTCTAAAAGTCCACCTGGAATTGTTTCTCCCAAACCCCCCAGCCCTTCTCACAGAACCCTGCATTACCATATAAGGAAGGGGTGTAAATCACACCCAACATGGCGATTTGATTCAGTATCGATTTCCTGATCAAACGATTTGTTTATTTTCGATACTCAAGAATACACCA
>NW_015150861.1:216162-219579 GCF_000732505.1 Cyprinodon variegatus
GAAGTTTGACCCGCTAGAAGAGCGAGCTGCGTGAAAATGCTGGGACCCTTTTTCCACCTGGATCTCCGCTCTTTTTGGCCCTCATGTCCCTCCGTTGTCTGACTAAACTCGCCCCCACTTCCTCTCCGCCTCGGCCGTATCTAGACCCACAGTGTGTAGCTCAGACCACGCTTCAATATTGAGCATAAATCAGAAATGTCTGTCAAGCTCACTGCAGCATGCTGCTGTAAGAGTATAACCAGGAAGCGAGGTAGGAGGGCAAAATAGGTTTAGCGCCACCACAGCACGGGATGGAGAACTACGCCCAGGAGCAAATGGATAAAAATAGACTGGATGAAAAAAAAAAACATGAATCGATTCTCTTGCGGACGTATCGATGCATCGGATCGTCCGCTGTTGGATCGATGCATCAATACAAAACGATTATTATTTACACCCCTAATATAAGGTGATGTTAGATCCACTCTGGCCACCATATGTCAGTTTAAGAATGTCAGTTTTTGGCTGACCCACACAGAAGAGTGAAAAGATGTAACAGTTATTTTAAAATGGAAAATAAAATATAAAGAAATGAATCTTTAACCAAGCTGGCTCTGTTCATTACTACTGTTTTGAAACATTTTTTATAAACAATGTCGAAACAGTTTATAAATAACCAAATTAACTAAAAATGTTAAAACCTGCCGATGGAAAAATATTTGATTGTGATATTCTGGTACCTTAAAAGCTCTTTATGTTCACTTCCAGCCGCTACAAAAGGCTGCCAACAGAGAGCTTTCAGTGGGGATTTCCAGTGCTGCCGAAGATCTGGCGCTCTGAACAAGAGCTGCATATTTTAGTGGGAAAATCCTGATGAGCTAACTGCACAGACGATGTTTTGAGGTGGACTTTCTCACTTAAAAACATGTTAAACTTTTTTCTAACTCATAAAGTAAATAAAGCCAAGGTGCTCTCTTGCTTGTAGCTACAGAACAGAGCTTCCAGAGAGTCAAAGCATTAAAGCAACTTGATCGGCATTTGACCCAGTTTCCACATTTCGGCGTTTGGGCGAGTTTGACGCCCAGATCTTATTGGGTGTGAACGCACCATGATCGATTGCCATACAATAGAATTCCTGGGACTTCTGAATACCAACAGGAACAGCAAATGTAGTGTCTGACTCAACGACACAATGACTGAGGAAGGCAGAGCTAAAGCCCAAACTGGCAACCCACCAGTTACAGGATGCCTCCTTTATGTGAGCCCACCACCCAGGTGTTGGGAATTTTCAGCGGCATAACCTGTTTTGCAGGACATTTAATATCTTCCCACCTGTAGGCAAGGAATCAGAGCTTTGTTTCAGTCAATATCCTGAAAAGGACCTCGTCACACTCTGATGTGGTTAAAATTGGGGAAAACCCTTTTGCGAGGAGTTAAGCTTGGTTTATGCTTGATGTGTATGCGAGGTCTGCACAGCCCAAGGTCTGTGGCTTCTCTGTATAGAATGGAGTTGGTTGAGGTGGTCTAATCATCTGACCAGGATGCCTTCGGGTCTTTACCTGATTTTCTGGGAAGGAACTGGTAAGGCATTCAACTTAATGCATGAAGTATCTATTCCTTCTGGCCTAGGAAGACCATCAGGTCACATAATGAGCTGGCAAGTGTCCAGTTACCCCAATAACCAGATTGCTCATAAGATAAAGACAAGGGGTGGCTGGAATTAAGAGCTAAATCAGCCAGGGGTCTGCATCATTTCGGGTTTAACTTCTATAATAAGCATACATTAACTATGAAAACGATAAACTACACATTCCTATTTCAGTCATAAGTAGCCCTAAGTTGTTGGAAATGTGTTTTACTCTAAATGTGTGATTATTTCCACATTTGAGTTCTACCATCAGGAAACAAGGAACCTTGGTTTTCAATTTCCAAAATTCATAATTTTTCCTCCTATGTTCCCTCTCTATAACTAGTTGGAAAAAGATGGACTAGCAAGCCGAGCCCAGTCAGTTCCGGGTTTAGATCCTGGCAGAGGGTTATTTAGGGCAAAAAGTCCTTCACAACTTTCTCTGTCTGGATCAACTGGTCCTGCCAGAGGATCCTTCAAAAGCTCTGAACTACCCATGAAGATGACAGCAGATTTAAAAGAAACAGACTCTTCAGAAGTTCATGGGAAAGAAGCAGTTGGCTGTGAACATGGAATTAATGGAGATCTCAACAGTCTGACCAATGGCACAGCAGAACCTTTAGACTCCAATCCAAGCCAGAGGAATGTTATAGATGACAAGAAGATAACACGTAAAACAGAAGTGGGTAACCTTGTTACAGACAAGGTCACACCAACAGAGGATGGTAAGGCCATGGTGCCAACCCAGAATTTATCCCAACTTCCAGAGGGAGCAAAGATTACTCCTGATCCCCCACGACCAGTTCCAAGACCAAGAGCAGCCCCATTTCCAAAAGCCAAAACCGGGTCAGCATTCTGTTTTAAACATGACATTATCAAAACGGAAAACAAGGAGGACCTCTCACGAGGTCTTGCACTTTTTATGGCTGGAGACAAAAGGAAAGAGCTGCAGCTACAAATAAACAAAGACCACAAGCTACAAAAAGTGGAGATGGAGAAACCACATGAAGAGAAGAAGAGCAGTAAGCTAAATGAAACAAAACGGCAGCGAACAGAAGTTACCTCCCCTCAGGTGGTGCAGAATACAGATGATCTCACCAGTCTAAAGGAAGCTTCATCAGCTCCTGATGGCTCAGCTCAGACTTCGTCCAAAATCACTTCTACAAGACTCTGTTCTCCCCCCCATGCCGTGGGCTCTTTCCCACCTCCAAAGTTACCTCCTTCACATCCTAGCGTCCCATCCACCACCGCTTCTGCCACTCCTTGTAGTCCACCGGCCTGTAAATCCTCACCCTCGCCTCCAGTAGAGTCTTGCCTCAGTGCAAATACCTCTGTAGTTGTAAATGGAAGGAGTGTTCCTGATCCCAGCCCTGGTCCACATGTCCCATCAGGAAACGTCTCTATTCAACAAGCTGCTCTCAGTCAGGAGGAGGTACAGTGGTCCCTGCTTTATAAGTGACCCTGGTTTTATAAATGCATGATTGTTTAAATGTGGGCTGCAGTAAGTAGAAATAGTGACTGCTTATGTATTAAATGTCTGAATGATTAACATGCTAAGAAAACATTTGGACGCTGTAACATTTAGTAAGGCATGTAAGAGCTTGATTCTGTTAGTATCTGTTAGTATTGAAGTGTTGACATCATCCACGTCGCTGGATTTGATTGGTCCGAATCATTTCTGTAATCTATCTGTTGGATTCTGGCGAGATGGATTTTTGGGAGTTTGCAAATACAAAAACCTCGCGTCGATTCACCTTGTGGTTACACTTTATAACAAGTATCAAAATCATCATTTACATATGTTAAAAAGA
>NW_015150861.1:220152-225950 GCF_000732505.1 Cyprinodon variegatus
TCTATCTGTAGAATGGGTCTGTTTTATGTGTTGTCTTCTAATTCAGAGGGGCCCCCCTGCCTGTCTTTGCCTAGGGCCCCAAATATCCTAAATTCGCCCCTGAATTAACATATAATGATACAGAATTTTTATGCTTAAACAAATTATTTTGATTTCAGTGTACTCGCTCCTGATACAGTCTATTGATTATTTTGCTGATTTAAAAAAAGAAACATTTGTCGACAACTCAAACAAAACAGTAATGGAAAGTAAATGGAGGAGTAAACAGAGTATGAGCTTTCCCTGATCTGAAGGCATGGCTGCTGAACACACTAATGAAACGGTGAACTTATGCACATTTTGGCCGACCCCGATACAGGACGAAATATCGCCCTGCATATTTATCCATCTGTCTGTTATCTAACTTGTTCAGGTTTGTGCTATATTACTCATTCCTGTCCGTTTTAACCAACTTAAGGCAACTTTTTTCACTTTGCATCTGTGCTGTAGGATCATGGCTTTATCAGGTCATGCTGTCAATGCTTTCTCCTGTCTGTGGTTGTGTGTACGTCGTGTTGGCCATATATAACTGTTCACTCTGACTTCTTAATGCTGCCAAAATCTTCAGGAATCGGGGGAAGAGGAACTGTTTTCTCCTTTCCGGACGTCACATGTTGCAGTTAAGAACCCTCCAACGCGGCCTGGCCCTGCTGGTCATCTCATGAATCTCAGTCCTGTTGTGCATGTTTTAGATGTTTCTCCACTTGAACACACCAGATTCAAACACTGAATGCTCTGGTCTGCAGGGCATCCCTGTAGTCAGCTACTGATTTTAATCAAAAGTGTTGCAGCAGGGAAACATGGGAAACGAGCAGAGACCAGAGCTAGAAAGGCCTGCTCTCCACTGTGGCATGCCGTCCCTGCTCTATCCTTCCCTCTGCCTGCACAGTGCATGCTGCCCACAGCGGTTTGGTGGATCATTGTTAGCCATAATGCAACACTTGTTTGTGAATTCACATTCATAAATGCATCATGTTTCATTCACTTATCTTGGAGTGATTTGCATTATCGTTGGACTTGTGTGTTACTTCACAGGCGTTCTTGTTTGTGCTCACTGGTTGAGGTGATGTACGGTTTGTTAGGGAGGTTTCTAATCTGTAGCCAGTAGTGTGCTGGGACTGAAGTCTCACTCACCAGCTAACGCTCCCATCTAGCCAGTATTCAGCAAACTGACTTAACCTTCCAGCATGCACTGGTATCACAGTGGAGCTGCTGGTGACTTGAGAACCTTTGGTGTAACGATGACTGGCTTTGGTCCCTGCTGAGTTAAAACTGAACTCTTTATGCTTTCAGGTGAAGACCGAGGAGCAGATAACAGCGGAGCAGGCCTGGTATGGCTCAGAGAAAGTCTGGCTTGTTCACAAAGACGGTTTCTCTCTTGGTGAGTCAGGAACGTTTTTTTAAATTTTTTTTTCATCCTAAATTAGTGCAGGATAATTAATTGTTTTGAACATTTCTGCTAGCTTTGTGTTCGATTGTTACTGACTGTACTAATTAAAAAACACAGGAAAATCTTCTGCTTGTTCCAGTTCTTTGTTTGGCCTGATTTTTCCAACCCCGGGTCATCGACTGCTAAGGTTGTTTATTCTTAGCCTCGTGAGACCATCCTGATCTCGCGAGCTTTCAAGGTTTCACTCGCTAATTAGTCTGGAGACTCTCTGATTAAGAAAATTTGGAGCCGTTACCAAACGAACGTCCAATCAGCGTTGGCTTTGAGGCGGGTTGAGGTGTGACACAACGAAAAGCGCTACAGTTCAGTCTAAAGAACAAATGGCGGCTTCAGCCGATGAAATCTATCGAGCAAGTTTTATCGGAATTACAGAGTATTTCTTAACTGAAAGTAGAGCAAAACACTGCTCTGGAGGCTTTTCTCAGAGGAAAAGATGTTTTTGCTCTTTTCCCGACTGGTTTCGGCAAATGTAGCCTCCTCTTCGTAGCCTGGCTGTTAGTACGTCATATGCTTCGTTGATCGGATTGGTTTATTTGGCCCGTCTATCACCAACATAGGCCAATCAGCTAACCAGTATTTTCGCCCCTTCCCAAAATTACTTCAACGGAAGGTTTCCAGATGGATTTGCGCAGCATATCCATCTGGCGGAGTCAGGTTAGTTTATTCTGCTCTTTTATGTAAAGAAAAGTGCATGGTTCATGTTCTTCACATAAAAGTGTGATTGATTGGGGTTGTTTTCATTTGAGAAATTCTGATAGCGTCTACCTACAATCTTCTCTGTGCTCTCAGGTTGGACTTCAAGAAAAGGAGAATTGAACATAGAAAGGGATGAAGCCTAACCCTTTAAAGCCCGATCCAAGAATAGAACAAAACAGAAAATTACTTTTTTTTGGTTTGAAGTCCTTATTTGGACTTTTAACAAAATATGTAAAAAGAAAAAACAGAAATACATTTTTGATATCGCATAGTAATAAATCATTAATAAGTCAAGATAATTTTTTGTGTAGTCTTCTGCCTTCTGTTATCAGGTATATCTGATTGTGTACAATAGGATTTTTAGCAAAGTTTTTACCATTAAATTATGCAAAAGGTGTCAGACGCAAAACATTTCAGAAACCGTATGTATCAAAAGTCTGATGAGTCTTGTTTTCAGTCTGATGTTTGAATAGATTAGAATAGAATTTGAATAATCTTCATATTCCCTCAGTGAGGTTATTCAGGCACATAGAAAATTCACATAATGCTAAAAAATAAAATGAAAAAGTCAGAGCAAGCAGTGAGGGGACATTTATTAAGAAAAACTCTACCGTTATTTGAAAGAGCATAAAGGAAAATGCGTATTTTTGCTGTGAATGAGGAATTTAAAAGCTTTTTATTATTCTTTAGCAGAAAAACCAGGAGATATTGACTCTGCGGATATGTTCAGCTGACTGGATGCAATTTACTGCAGTTTTAGTGTTTGAAGCGTTTTAGAGGAATCTGAAGTCGAAATGCAGACTGGAGAGCATGGAGCATGTGATCTAAAGTGGCTCAAATCTGTCAGATTAAAGGCTCCCTGTTGAAGATGATATCATTGAAGCAGGTATTAAACAGAAGTTACAAAAAAATTCTGGGTTCTCTGAAACCCTGGAAGATTGCCTTTTTACACTAAGTCCCCATTATATGGCAAAATCCTAATCTCAAATATCCTGCTTACATTTTCTAGAAGCAGAAATCATCAAAATGAACAGAAATAAGGAATAGAATTGGTTTACAGAATGTTTAATTCAAAAATGGACTTCCTGAGATCAATGAACTAAATATATATATATATATATTTATATTTGTTTTCTGCCTTTTATATTTGCAGCCACTGTGCTGAAGACAGAGTCTGGTTCACACCCAGAGGGAAAGGTGAAAATCCAGCTGGAGCATGATGGAACGATCCTGGATGTGGATGAAGATGACATTGAGAAGGTAAGGACCACAAAGCTAGCCTGATAAACCAGACTAAATATGAGATTAAATGTGTAATTTAGTCTGGCCCCGATGAATGAGACATCGGAAGATTGTTGATGAGAACATCCCGTTGTTTTTCAAACCATGTCTGTGCATATTGTCCAAGGCTCTGACCAATGAGCGCAACTGACTGTGACGTAGTAACCGCGACAGAAAGCTGATGGGGGAGTGTTGACGGCAAATACGTCCTTCTTAAAAATGAATGAGCGTAGAGCCTCTTCCTGCTCACGTTTCAACGAACACCCCAAGTCTAATCCTTAAAACTGATTCCAAGGCTGGGTCAAAAATCTCATCAGAGCCAGCGGTCCTTCACACAAGACTATGCTGACAGAGGGCTGCTGCAGACGGGCTGCGGTTAGCCCTGGCTGCCGTTAGCCTGGGAGGTCCGCTGGTTGACACGGTCCTCTCAACTTCAGAAATTGTTTTTTTAATTACGCATTAAATGGGTAAATGGATCATATAGTGATGCTTTAAAGTATAATATTCTCGCTTTAAATGGTCTTAGTTTTATTGAACAAAAGCAACAGAAAAGAGAACTTTTTAGTGTCAATGGAGCGCTCCACTGCTGTTGCTGCCGCAATGCATGCTACTGTTCAATAGTTGTTGCCATCTTCCTTGTTGTACTTTCTCCTGCGTCGCGCAGCTTTGTCGTCATGACCTCAAAATCCACAGGTTTGCAGAGCCTGCCAAATCATGATGATGTGGTGGGATTGGCCCAGTACAGCACTGGGGACGGCGTGATAAGCATCCCCAATCTGTGGTGTAGCAGTGATCCAGAATGTTATCCTGTCTGCTCAGGCATTTAATAAGCTGTTTATTTTCAGGAAGTTCAGGAATTTTCCTTTGTTTAAAGTCACCAAGGGCAATAACTAAAGAGTCCGGATTGCTCCGCTCCGCGCTCAGTATCTGCTCTGCGGGCATATGTTGTACATGTTTGCATGTGGTACCATGTGGGCTTGGACCAGAATGAATGAAGCAAACTCTCGGGGTTCAAAAAGGCTTGGGAGATCCGTGATCCTAGCTGCTGTTGATGTAAAAACAGATTCCTCCACCTTTCGCTTTGCCGGAGAGGGGTGTGTCTCTGTCAACTCTGTAGAGTTGGATGCCTGCCAGCTGCAGCACTGAATCCGGTATTTATTCACACAGCCATGACTCCATGAACAACAAAACAACAGATGAAGAGATGTCCCTATTTCTTATCCCAGAATCAGTCATAGTTTGTCCAGTTTGTTGGGCAGGGAACGTACGTTAGTTCTGGTGAAGACGTACGAGCGCACAGGCGGTGGTGTTGCCCTGATGTTCATTAGATCTTCTCTGGTGAAAGAGGTCCGGCTATCATCACAAAAACCAGAGTTAAGTTGAAAAACAAAACATAAGAGGCCGCACCAACACACCGAGGCAGCCATCCATGGCGCCGTCTTAGATGTTTGTGTTTCCACTTTTCTAATGAATCTTCAAATATTCCTTCAGCAATGCTAATAAAATAAAAAGGAAATCCTCAGTCCCTGAGGCTGTGGATGCATGGCTCTAAGCTTTTTGTCCCTTTGCAGGCCAACCCTCCAACTTACGACCGTTCTGAGGACCTTGCTTCACTCGTCTACCTGAATGAATCCAGTGTGATTCACTGCTTGAGGCAGCGCTATGGAGGAAACCTCATTCATTCCTTCGCTGGCCCCAACATGGTCGTTATCAACCCGCTCAGCACACCTTCAATGTATTCTGAGAAGGTGAGTGAAGACTGCTGTTTATCTCAGCCTACATTCATTTTTAGCTGAACATGTTGTACTTTAACTCGTTTGGTCCAAACGTCTGATTACATCATTCTTCTGGGGATTCCTGCCTGAAACAGGTCATGCACATGTTTAAAGGCTGCAGACGGGAAGACACCGCCCCTCACATCTACGCTGTGGCCCAGTCAGCCTACCGCAACCTGCTCACCACCCAGCAGGATCAGTCCGTTGTGCTGCTTGGCAAGTCTGGTAGCGGTAAAACCACCAACTGTCAGCATCTGGTCCAGTACCTCGTCTCTATGGCTGGGAGCACGGGCAAGATCTTCTCTGGTAAACCTTCGTCTCGTTACCTTTAACACACCTGGGGAGTTTTTTCAGCTCTTATACACAAACATACCAGAGCATGAATGAATGGAGGACAAAAAGAAATCAACCTACTGTAGTTTCAGACCATGTCAGGTTTTAAAGGAAAAGTCCGGTCAGCAAGGAATAATCAATGGATCATTATTTATACCTAAAACTGAAATGTTTGCGGGGATTTAATACATTTAGCATTAGTCAGTAAAAAGTTAAAAACAATA
>NW_015150861.1:226685-230085 GCF_000732505.1 Cyprinodon variegatus
TCATTTATTGAACAGTATGGAATAATTTCATACTTAAAGTACTTTCAGAAGTTAGTGTTCTGAATAGGACCGGACTTCTTGAAGTCAGGACTATCAGCAGGTTGACCACGAGTTTCTTTGGAAACTATTGCAAAGTTTTCTATCACTACTACAGAAATAAAACTGATTATCTCCATCTGCCCTTGGAACAGCGGAGAAATGGCAGGCGGTCTACACAATCCTGGAGGCCTTTGGTAACTGCTCCACCACCATGAACTCCAACGCCAGTCGCTTCTCTCATGTTGTTTCGCTGGACTTTGATCAGGCTGGCCAGGTGGCTTCTGCTTCCATTCAGGTAACAAAGCAGTTTTGTTTTCTTCAGTCACAACATTTCCTTGAAGCCCAGCTGTGTAATTCTTCACCTGTCTCCTGTCATTTAGACAATGCTGCTGGACAAGCTGCGGGTGAGCAGAAGACCTGAAGAGGAATCCACCTTCAATGTCTTCTACTATTTGATGGCTGGTGCTGACAGCGCTCTGAGGTGATGATGCTAGCACCTTGTTAGCCTTTTTCCCTTTCCAGTTTAGTATTGATGGGTCCAGCAACACCGATACGTCGGTAAATGCGTCTAGCCTATAGAAGTATCGGTGCGCGTGACGTTTCAAGAAAGTCATGTGACCGATACAGGAGTTGTTTCTAACTGACTGACTCACTAAATTCTGTTTAAAAACATATCTGTCAACATGATGCATCTACTAACATAAAAGTCTCGTCTTTAGCAGTTTATCTTTAAAATGATCAAGAATTTTGGAGCAGCCTGAAAGGAATGTGAACATTTCGGCCGTTGCGTTTTTATTTTAATTACCTCATTTTGTCATCGTTTCACTTAACTTATCTGAATTAAAGTTAATTTAAAATTCAATCTTAGTTTATTTACTGTCTTTACTGTAATTATTGTTTTAAAAATATTATTCAAAATCCTAGACTACAAGCATCCTCATTCACATTTTATGATGTATGTTTACATTATTTATTGGCTGCATCTAAAAATATCAAAGATATTTTCAGTTTCAACAGAGATATGAAATAATACAATATAACCTACAATAATTGAAATTATATTATTGTACTAGGTCATCAAACCAATTCAGTTTAGTCCTTTAAATAAGCTGCCTGTAGTGTCTTTAAATGTCCAGCAGGTGTCAGTATTCTGTGAGACGGTATCAATGCAGCATCAATCCAGTTCGGCAATGATTCAAAACGCTTCACGATGCCTCATTAATTCACTACTGTTTAGATCTCCTTGGTCAGGATTCTGGAAGTTGTGTGTGATGAGTTTTAATGATTTTGAGGCCTGTAAATCTAAAATAAATACACAGGACATACCTGACTCCTGTCAGGATCATGTTTATATCAACCTCTCAGGAAACCCCAGTTTGCTTTCTGTCTTGGAGCTGAGTATCATGGGAACTGTAGTCCTACATTTTTTTCATGACATTCTTCTCTCACATTCTCAAATTCAGTTTTCAAATGAAGTGAAATGTGCTTTGAACATTTCAGCTTCACTTAGATTTTGGTAATGATCAGAAACAATCCTCATGAGCGGCAACAATTCAATTCGGTTCATTTATAAAGTGCAAATTCACTTCTCTGGTCTACTGATGACACTTCTTGTTTTCCTGTTAAATCCTGGTGGATTTTCTTCTGACTGTATGTTTTTTTTAGAATATTACCTATGTGTTCATTCAGGAAGAGCTAATTCAGCTGAGTTTCCTCATATAGAAAGCTTTAAAACTAGGGCTCCCAGAATTCTGACATTACTAGAACTTCCCAATGAAATAGGGGTGTAAATCACATCCATCAAGGCGATGCGAATCAGTATCGATTTCCCGACCTAACGATTCGATTATTTTCGATACTTAAAAATACACCACTATACTATTCGATTTGATTAATTGGTTCATTTTTTATTTATTTATTTATTTTTTTGCTCCTTACAGGCCAGACAATGTTTCAAATTTGAAATAAATCAATGAAAGCTGTAATATCGTTATGCATTTTTTTTTTAGAAACAACAGCAAATAACAGAAATTGAAAAGTTGCATCAAAAAATACTGCAAAAATACTGCTCAAAATCAGTGCAATGAGTGCAATTCAATGCCTCGACTCTGGGGATCCACAGACGCTCCGCTGCTCCTCTCCCAAACTGAAGCTGATGGCAGACAGTCCCGCAGACAGGAGGCCGGCTTGTTTTGTTTTTATGACTGAAATTGCAGAAAACAACTCATGAAGTTTGACCCGCTAAAAGAGGAAGGTGCGCGAGAACGCTGGGACCCTTTTTCCACCTGGATCTCCGCTCTTTTTGGCCCTCATGTTCCTCCGTCGTTGTACTAAACCCGCCCCCACTTCCTCGCCACCTCGGCCATATCTAGACCCACAGCGTGTAGCTCAGACCACGCTTCAATATTGAGCATAAATCAAAAATGTCTGCGTCAAGCTTACTGCAACACACTGCTGTAAGAGTATAACCAGGAAGCGAGGTAGGAAGGCAAAATAGGTTTAGCGCCATCGCAGCACGGGAGGGAGAATTACGCCCAGGAGCAAATGGATAAAAATAGACCGGAGGAAAAAAAAACATGAATCGATTATCTTGCGGACGTATCAATGCATCGGATCGCCAGCTGTTGGATCAATGCATCGATTCAAAACGATAATTATTTACACCCCTACAATGAAATGCATGAGTATTGATGATGTCATCGACTGAAATGGTTTTAGTGTGCTCATGTAAACTCATTGTGGACATGTAAATCCTTAAAACAGGTCTAATATTTTTTTTTTTAAAGGCTGTGTTGTATGCTATTTTATTTGTGGTATAAATTTGTATTAAAAATAAATCATTAAAATAAATAAGAGCGTTTTACTAAATAGGTTTGAAATTTGTAATTTATTTACAGAAATGTATTACCCCTGACCACATTTTTGACATTTATGACAAACATATAAGTGTTTTTTTTGTGCAGCGCTGACTAGCAACTAGCACTGTTCTCTTTGCTGCTCTCCTGCAGTGGAGGATAAAATCTCTGCATAAGACAGCGACGTTCAAACAGCTCCTGAACAAAACCAACGCGTTCATAGCTGATATGTCCAGGAGATTTTAAAATACAGCCGCACGCCACCTGAATGTTGGAGCTTTCACAGAATACTTTCTAATAATCTGATCGGACACATCCAGCCGACCTGTGTGTGGTTATAGTAGACCATGGGCTCCAGTTTGGCTTTTGGGTCGCCGAGTGTCCCGACCGAGGTGTGGGCAGCGCTATCCAAACCTTGAACAAAAGTTTCAGTATTGTTGGATGGGCGACTGATATGTCTGCATTTTGCAGGGGATGGGAAACATCCACGGACTCGCCTTCAGAAT
>NW_015150861.1:230575-249223 GCF_000732505.1 Cyprinodon variegatus
AACTAATCTTATAGTGCCTGAAAATGACATGTTGTGAATCAGCTGTATATAGAATTTATTTCATCACCATTCAGAGAATAGTTTTAGTTTTTAGTTTACCCTGCGGCCTCCTATGGTCCTACAGGAAAAGTGAACTATATTCTCCAGTAGCTGAAAGGAGCTGACTCTGTCTTCTTCTCCACTTTTAAGGACGGAGTTGCATCTCAACCAGCTGAATGAGAGCAGTGCGTTTGGAATCCAGCCACTCTCCAAGGTAATGGGCTCCTTTTTATTCCTTCATTTAATGACGGGGCCCAAGCAGCGCCTCCTTAACAGAAGCGGGACTTTGAATCTGGTTTGGTTTTCAGACTGAAGACAAGCAGAGGGCGCTGCAACAGTTCACCAAGCTCCAGGCTGCAATGAAGGTCCTGGGCATCTCTGTGGAGGAACAGAAAGCTCTCTGGCTTATTCTAGGGGCCATTTATCACTTAGGGGCCGCAGGAGCCACTAAAGGTAGGATCTGTACATCCCAATTCAAACTAAGCCGTTGTTAATATGATGTCGTATTACTCATTGCTGCCTAAACACGGTTGTTTATTTAGCACATTGAACTTTCACCAAACTAACTTCATTTTTGTAAAATAATCTAAAAGAATTTCTTAAAAAGAGCTATAAGGAGATATGAGTCTTAGAAGCTGTGTTAAAGGACAGGAGGACAGTGTCCTTCCCAGCCTTAACGACCATGGGACGTGTCCCTCCTAACCTTCGCTGTCGCCTTCGCCTGGTGTGCAAGAGAACAACGTTGTTCCTCCTCAGCCTGATCAGCTCATGCTTCTGAAATGTCTCGGTGGCTTCCAAGCGCTCTTCATGGCTTCTGGTGTTTTATGTGTCAGATGAATAATTGCATCCATAAACTGTTGTCTAACCTCCTCTCTTTGCTTGCATGTTTGCATGCTGTGTCCTATCAAATGCAGACGGAGATGAAGGTAATGGAATAAGTGTTATTCTCTTACAAACTTGGTTTTATTGTCAGTTTCATTTTGCTTTTATGTCCTCATGCTTTTATCATTTCATCAGGGCTTCAATCTGATAGCATATACCTTATTATTCATCCACTTCTCTGCTTTGCCTGTTTTTTTTTTTTACTAAGTGAAGCCTTCCAGTAAATCTGGGCTCTCGATATCAGCCTATTAAAAAACATTCAGACCCATCTGTGTTGATGCAGCTAACATAAAATTAGACTTTGTGTTCATTTGGCTTCTGATCAGCTGCTAAAAGCAACCAGATCACAGAATCAGTCAAACTTCTAGAGCAGATAGCTGCCGTCAAAAGGAAGGCTGGATCTGCTGCCTGCTTGTTAATGGGATCAGGCCAGCTCATTAGAAGAAGAAACCTATCTATGATGTGACATGATAGCTTGAGGTTGGTCCATTTTGGCTTGTCCAAGAAGTCAGGCTTAGAGCTTTAATGCCACGGCATGGAGGTGATGTTCCATCTAGAGACGTTCTTTCTGCACCACAGTCGATTAGCGCTGTCATACCTTGCTGATTTAAGGCTTGTTTATACTCAGAAACCAGGTCGTCTTTGTGTGTGTCACAGTTAACGCAGATATGCCCCGCCCCCTCCGCAGACACTCTGCTGCACCTCTCCAAAATTGTAGCTGACTGCAGACAGTGCCACAGAAAAGAGGCCTCTGATTGGTCAAATCTACATCCGCTCTACACTATGTGTATTTCCTGTTTGGTACCGGCTTGTTTTGTTTGTATGACCGCCATTTTGGAAAATGGCTCATGAAGATGGACCAGCTAGTAGAGCAGGTGCGGGAGAACTCTGGGAGCCTTTTTCCACCTGGATCCACGCTCTTTTTCGCCCTTGTGTCACTACGTTATCACACAAACTTGCCCCTTGAGTTTTTCCACTTCCTCACTGCCTCATGCGTATCAAGACTCACAGCTAGTTTGGATTGTCACCCTTGCGTTGTTGTGGAATAACAAAGCAAAGTCCATGCTTCAAAATTGGGCATAAATAACAAATCAAAAATATCTGCGTCATACCTGCGACACACTGCTGTGGGAGGATAACCAGCCCTTTAGCCAGCGTATTCCTGACATCGCAGAATCGTCTAAAATGCTGCCATACGCTGAACTTTCTATGTACGTTTTCAAATTTGGGTGTATACATAGAATATTCATATCGAGTCCAGAACTTATGTCCCACGACAGTAACTTATGAATAATGCACAGCAGCGTAATGAGGTGCCTGGTTTGCATAAAAAGATACATTTCATTGGGGTATTAACCTAGCTGCTATTTACCACCCATCCCCGAAAAAATAATGAATAAAAAGTAAGAAGGTTTGCAGTCACAGCAGATTCAGCATCATGTCTGCTAGGAGGTTTGTTGGTGGTGGGCGTGAACGCAGGGAGGATCCATCACTCACCTTCTGGCTCACCCTATGATGGGGATGAAGTCTGGAGGAGAACTAACGGTTTCCTCCTGTGAACCCCCTTTATACCAAAACGCTGCCAATACGCCATTATACAGTAGCTGGAAGTTAGAAACACGTTCAGCGCTCGCCTGGAACATGTCAGATACCTTGATATGCGTTGGAGAGAAGTTCTTGATAAGTTACACCGAAGTTATGCACACGTTACTCATAGGTTTTGGATAAACTGGACACCACGACTTATGAGTAATTTACACTTGACGTGTGTCAACGATCAGATACAGTAACATTCAAAATGGCCCTTCACATATTTTTTCACTCCGACTCCACAGTTTCACTGAATGAAAGGGTCTGACCTGATCTTTAGATTTTAATCTCCACAAATCATGAGAGAAAGAATATTTTTGCTCAAAGATTGATGTTTAAAAAGGAATTGTAGGGGACCAGCCAAGGGCCCGTCAAGGAAAGTGGGGAAATTTTGAATGGCTACTACTGTAACTTACCTGTAACTTATGCCCCATACTCAAAATTTCTTGACGTACTCGGCATATGTCGACGTACTTAAACAAAACGTACCCACAACTTATCCAACGTATGCCAGCATGTTTGAAAGGTTTTTCATACGCTGACTGAATCATCAAGGTGTGACGGGGCTTTACTGCCTTGCTACATGGATAAGGTATATATGATCCCATGTAGACTTTGCTAGTCAGGGATCTTTGTGTCACCTCATTTTCTATGTGTTGGTGGATCTGTGCTGAGGTCTTCACCTGCAGTCAGTCTGTAGTCCTTTGTGCACCAGAAAAGTCCCATCCATTCATGTTCCAGGACCCTATCTATGCACACATCATCCTGCTATTGTGTTCAACGCCTTTCCAACACATTATTGATGGTAGCTCTAAGTCCGACTCATCTAAATGCTGCCATCTACTGGTTGAGCTAAGCTAACAGAGATAAACAGGGAAGAGAAAACATTAAAAGAAAAGTCAAACAGCCAATCCAGAAGATATTAGTTTGGTTCAGTAACCTTCCCTTCTTGTATTTTATTTCCACGCTCTTTGCTGTGATATGTTCTGGTCACTAGATAGTTCTCTGTTTTTGCAGTTTGTCATGTTCTGACTCTACTCCTGTTCTTCCAGCTGGACGCAGGCAATTCGCTCGCCATGAATGGGCCCAGAAGGCGTCCTATCTACTGGGCTGCAACCTGGATGAACTGTCCTCACTGATCTTCAAGAACCAGGCCAGAGGAATGCAGCCTTTGTTCAGGGGGGGTACAGATGATGCTGGCCAAGGTGATGGCTTAGGTAAAAAAAAAAATAAAAAAAACTGCCATAAAGTCTGGAGTTATCTTTGATGCTGATTTTCTGTGAGACATTATAGAAATTATTTGCAGTTTGTTTGCTCAGGCTGCTGGTTCCCTGTCTCCTTCAGCTTTAGTTGGAGAAGTCTTAACTGACTAATCCAGAAAACTGACGATTCAAATAAAAAAAAAAAAGACTTAACATTTTACCATCAGGTTTATTAAGAAGATACACAGATGATACAGATTATAGCTTCCTGGGGCCTTTTTCAGAGTGTGGGATACATGTACGGCTGAAACAATTAATCGGATTAATCTATTATTTTTCGTCAAACTAATTTAGTAATCGATTTATCTTTAACTGGATTACATAGACAAAAAAAATGTAGCTGACAGAGCAACCCACTTAGCCCGGGCATACACTTTACATTTTTTTTGCCTTTTTCGGACCGACTCTCCAGTCATACGATAATTTTTTGATCGAGTCGACTTTCAGCCTGATTGTTGGTCGTGTAGATTACAGGCGGTAACGAGGGGCGATCAGCCTCTCACAGCCACCTCCCAATCAGTAATTGTGAGGTTGCGAGAAAACCAAACATGTTTTAAATTCAGTCGGCCGTCGTAAGGTGGTCGTGGACAAATCGCTCAGTGGGCAAACAAGGATTCTTCTTCTACGTTTAGAGCTAAAGCACCAGAGGCAGCCGGAGCAGCTAGTTTACATGCAAAGTCAATGGCACAGCAAACGCAGCTGCTGCTGGAGTTGGAAAAATTTAACTTGCTGCTCGACGCGCCACATAAACTCATCGGAAAAGCTTATCTGAGAGCTGGCAGGGAGAGAGACACATCGCTGATAATGCAGAGCGCTATGATCACTCCTCTGAAACTGTTTATTAACGCCTAAATTAACTTAAAATATAGAAATCTGCCGGCAAAACGTGTTCACTTTTATTATCCTGGTGCCTGCAGTTTGGATTACGTACATGAAAAAAGCCTTTCAGCCTCTGCGGCAAACCGTGAAGAGGCGACCAGGCCAGAGGCTGCTGTTGATGGGGTTCCTAGTCACAGGGTACCGACGGTATGTGGGGGTCTGAGCAACTCTGACAGCGAACTAACATTTGAAGACAGGGTGGTAATCTGGATATACTGACTGCACAGACGAAGTTTTCAGATCATCTTTCTCACTTAAAAACATATTAAAACTATTTTTTACCCACTGATCACAGTAAATACAGCTGCCATTGTTACAGACAAATAAAGGATAGGGTAGCTCCGCCCAACTACGCAGCTGTTGGGCGTCAAAACTAAACTTGTGCAAGGATCAAAAATGAAGCAGCACATGCGTTTTTGCTGCTCTTGCTGCTCTTGCTGCTTTTGGTCTGACTGTAGCATTGTTCTTCTTCCTCTCAGATGAAAACACAGAAGCATGGCGGGGGTGCAATGAGTGAAATGAAGTTCTTTCTATTAAATTGACAGACTGTAGTAGCCACCTTTGCTCAGCCATGTCTTTGTCCAAATACGTCGTCGCCTTTTCTTTTTAGGGCTTTCAGCACAAAATTGCAGAAATTGCCACGGCAGCGCGTTTCACTCTAGTGAGCTTCATATTCCTCTTTTAATCCTTTGGCTTCCAGATAAATGAGTCTGAGTAGCGCCATCTCACTGCGGAGCTGAGTCCCATGTGGTTTTTAGATGTACAGTGTGAGCAGGTAGATCGCATCAGAGTGTCGACCTGCACAGTGTGAGAACAAACCTTGTGAGCTGGGAACTTTTAAACCCTGCGGTTTTGTTGTACAGTGTGAGCTAAAGCTGCGTGCAACGATTGCAAAATTGTAAAGTATATGCCCAGCTTTAGAGCAGCAATTGTACCAAATTTATTTTGCATTTAAGATGAAAAAAATGTCTGTAAATATGGTTTATCAAGTGGAAAAGTTTTAGTTTTAATTAGGTTTTAGGTTTACTTTCGTAAAAATCTTCTTTAAGGAACCTTTGGCTCTCCGATTATTAATGGATTGTTCAAAAAAATAATCAACAGATTAATCGATTTGCAAAACTGGTTAGTTTCAGCCCTAGATAAGTCAGAACTTGGATAAACTTTGTTTTCATGCTGAAGGAAACCTGCATGAATTTAGTGTTAAACGTTTAACATACAGCTGGGATGGCCATCAGATCGACCATAATTCCTGCACAGTGTCATCCTTTTCTTCTGTAGAGAGGAGAGAGAACACGATGGTTAGGATCCAAACCGAGGTTTTGTTTTTCTGCATTTTTAAAACTGCATTTTGTTTTTCTCTCCAACCATTTAAAAGATTAGGTTTTGTTCAATTATATTTTATAAGTGAGCTTTGCAGACAGGAAAAGATGAAAAAATGGAGCATCAGAATTCATCTTAGAGAAGTTAATCTAAATTGATTAAATTAAAGTAGTTAAATTACAGATCACAGTACGACTCTTAACTCTAGTCACAGGAGCAAGCCTCTTTTTTTTTTTGTTGGTCAATTTCATGGGTCATGTCCAGGAGTTGGTCGGCCTTCAATCCTGACCAAGCATCTGACAAACATCCTGGTCGATTAGTGCCCTATACCCACAGGAAGGTGACATTTTAAATCCCTTCCAAGAGAAGGAAGCTGACCACTATGATGGCCACTAGGACTGGCCTGCTCCCTAAAGGTATAGTGGAGAATTTTTGCTAATTTTTTGAAAAGACCCGCCCTATCCACTTTAAAAAAAAAAAAAAAAATTTAATGCACATGCAGAACCCTGTACCCGCTCCTGAGAGGTATTTTCAGCCTATTAAATGCGTGCAAGAGCATGCGGAAGCCCATTTCTCCTTGTGCACACTCTGTTTAAAAGTTGCAGTTTGCACCGCTCATACAAGCTTGCGTACCTTAGGAAGATTTGTCTTTTTTCCACTATGTCAGACTTGCCACCGGTAAGTGGAAATCGGGACAAGCTTACGTATTACACATCACCAGAGCGATTGACAATTAGGAGGACCAGTTATTTAGAGCTTGAAAAAGATCATCCTTCACTATACCTTTAACAGGCCAACTGTAACACAACTAACAATGACTTCAGACACACCTTCAGCTTTACATCTTTATTTCAGATGCTCTTGAGTTTTTTGGGATTTTACACATTTGGTTCCTCTATAGATTTTGGGAACCACCTTGATTGATCTTTCCCTTCCCCTTGTTTGGTAGTTTTCACCCTCTTCTTTTGTCTTGTTCTTCGGTACACCTGTTAATATTTTAGATATGAAAGATATTTTCAGCCAGTTAATGGGTATACCTTAAGAGCAGGATTGTTTAGTGTGTTTCTCAAATGCAGGTCTAGCTGTAGAGATCAGTACTATTTCTTCATCATTAATATCACTTTGAGTCTACTTAATAAACATCTAGTAAATACTGTAGAGTGTAGCCATGTTTTTCATTTTAGCCCTGTGACATTCTGAATCAGTGGAGCCTCACTCCATGCAGTTAGAGCGTCATGGAGAAGTAAATGTCCAATAGTGCTAAACTCATGGTGGCCATGACCAGAACTGAGGCCTCTGAACGTGACTCAAACGAAGAGCAAGAACTTGACCTTCTGGTTCAGTCCATAAATTCACAATCACTTCCCTTGGGATGAAAATGGACAGTTAGGCTAAGCTTAGTTTACTCAGGTCTTTGGAGATGGATCGTTTTCTGTCGTAGCTTTTAGGCTTTAAATTCATTACAGGGGCGGTGAATCGTCTTTGTCTTTTTAAATGACCGACTTTAAACCACCTTCATGTGTTTTAATGCTTATGTATACGTGAAAGCAGGTGTGTATTTTCTTCCCCACTAAGTTATTGTCGTTAACTCAGGTTTGTCTCATAGGATCTAAATTCACGGCTCTGGAGTGTTTGGAGTCGATGGCATCAGGACTTTACTCCGAGGTCTTCACTGTGCTCATCTCTCTCATTAACAGGTAACTTCATCTAAAGTCCAACAGACCCTGATGCAACAGATACTTGGCTTTTTTCTGTAGATGTATTTTTTGGTTGAATTTAATAAATGGTATAAATTTCAGTGGCGGCTGGTGGAGGTTTCTTCTTTCCAACAACAAAAAAAATATAAAAACACTTTATAAAAACTAAACCGTTTTTTTAGAAAAAGAAATAATTAAATTATATTTCTCAAATCAGGAAAAACCTGCAGAAAATAGTTGGAATATATTTAGTTTTTGATTTCTGAAGAAATGTGCAGCTTCTCTTCTCTTAATGTTCCTTCTATTGACGACCAAATCTTTGTTCCCAGGGCTCTGAAATCCAGCCAGCATTCTCTCTGCTCCATCCTGATTGTGGACACGCCAGGTTTCCAGAACCCTCGCCTGGCTCAGCAGCAAAGAGGAGCCACATTTGAGGAGCTTTGCCATAACTACACACAGGAGAGGCTGCAGACCCTGTTTCACGAACGCACCTTTGTCCAGGAGCTCGATCGATATAAGGAGGTGCATCTCTGCAGAAAGCTTTGCACACATGTTCTTACATAAACAATGATCTGATCTGGCCAGCAGGCCCGCATACAGAGCAGCAGTTGTTGCGTGAATGATTGGATAAACCGGAAGCTTGATCACCTAAAACAATCAGCACAGAGTGTAAATGGGAATGATTTAGGAATTAAGTTACTGCAGCATCTTTCCATTAAAGTCAGAACAGTAGATAAAGGTCACCAAAAAGAAGATTGCTGGCATTTCACAGTATTACCAGAACACGGTTAAGGTAGTGATGCTGGTTGCCTCCTGATGTGGATCTCTACATGCATCAATGATTCATTGACCGGTCTGCAGGATCTACAGCCTGGTTATTGTTTATTTCAACCAGCTAGCAGTTTGCAGCCAAGGCAGAATTGGACTTTTTAACAACAGAATACTCTCCTTGTACACCAGAGGCAGATGGCCAGTATAACAAAGTACAAATGCTTTGTTACCTTACTTAAGTAGAAATTTGGATTATCTATACTTTACTGGAGTAATTATTTTCCCAACTTTTTGCTGGTACTCCTTACATATTTTTGCAATTATCTCTACTTTCTACTCCTTAGATTTTAAAAATTGGCTCATTAGTTTTGTTTCATTTAAGCTCGTTTTCGTTATGGGCTGTAGGTATTTAAAAAATAAAAACCATCAAAGGGGTTTGTTTCATCCAGCCAGACATTTTCAGTCATGTTTATCCCTGCTGGGGTCGCGAGGGGTGCTGGTGCCTATCTCCAGCTGTCTACGGGCGAGAGGCGGGGTCCACCCTGGACAGGTCACCCGTCCATCACAGGGCAATAGAGATAAACTGGACAAACAAACATTCACACACAAACTCACACCTAAGGATTATTTATAGAAGCCAATTTACTTAACAGTCATGTTTTCGGTCTTTGGGAGGAAGCCGGAGTACCCGGAGAGAACCCACGCATGCTCAGGGAGAACATGCAAACCCCATGCAGAAAGACTCCAGGCCGGAAATAGAACCCGGAACCTTCTTGCTGCAAGGCAGCAGTGCTACCCACTGCTCCACTGAGCAGCTCATGATTTGTTTAATCTAAGAACATTTCTTTGTGTTTAGACTCGTTGCTGCCACAAACCTAAAATTAATAGTTTGTTAAATTTGACCCTGTGACACTGATTATTTATAAAACTAAGAAGATTAAGTATAAGGAGTTTATCATACACGATTGTAGTAAAATGTTCCTTTCATAGGGTAGTGCAGTAACAAGTATAAGGTTTAAAGCATCTGTCCTTAACATATTTTATAAAAACCACCAAAGCCTCTAAGACTTGTGTTTTATTATTATAGCACATTAGTTAGTTTTTATATAATTTTGGTCACTATCAAGAGCCTCCTGAGCCACAGGTTGCAGACCCCTGATGCAACCCTGATGAAAGGGGCAATTACTTCTAAATAACAGCAAATGTAGTTAATTAGACTGCTACATTAGTCTGGAACACTCGCATAATTTGTTCGTATCTGAGAGAAGATTAGAAATAGTAGAATAGTAGAAACAATGTAAGAATAAATTTGTTTGTATGAACGTTCTTGCTTGAGGTCCATTGATTGGCTTATGAACCTTTTGATTTCTGTTACAGCTCCTTATGTATAGTTACTGCACAGCAGTGTAAACAAACATAACTGTGGTTTCAGACCCGAAAAGTTGATCCATTGTCAGACATTTAATTTCTCTTCATATAAAACGTTGATAGCAATAATAATGCCTCCAATCCCCAGCTCAGCACCTGTGCAGGAGTTTCCTCTGCCTCCAAATGTGCGTCCTCTGTACCCATGGCTCACAGATGCCCTGAAGTAGTGCACATTTTTATGCCATTTTAGTTTTTATGAATCCCAGCAGAGGTGTAGAAAGTGGGGAATACAAGACTAATGACTGGAACCCCAGCTCATCCTTTTGGAAATGAAAAGAAAATGATACAGATTTACCTGATTTGCGTGGTGCCTAACATTTCTTCATTGGTTACTTTCTTTTTTCTTTCTTTCGTTTTCTCTCTCTTTGTCTCTCTGTCTCTCTCTATTAATGACCCACAGCCTGTTTGAAGTCTGACTCTGATCCCATATATCTCTGTGTTATTTTGTACTGTTTGTTGGGCTGCTCTCCATGCTTCCTGGGTATAAATGTGATGTAGCTCACTAACATCAGTCGCTGTCCTCCCTGCTTCTAGGAAAACATAGAGCTTGTCTTAGATGACGTAGAGTCCAGTCCCTCCCTGTCCATAGCAGCCATTGATCAAGCTCCATCTCAGGCTCTGGTAAGTACATCTCACTGCTCTGTGTTGCTCTTACATGTGGTCTAATGCTGTTGAAGATTCTCAGTCATCCAGGTCATAGGCATTCCAAAAAAGTAAAAAAAACTATCAACTGGACTTGTACCTCATTTCCACTACCCTTGAAAAACCGATCCATGCCGAGACCGGTCCAAGCTCGGATCAGTTAACCAGGCCGAGCTCGGTTCTGACGATTGTTTACACATCACGCTATCTCGGTTCCTCGCCTCCTAGTGACAATCTGCGGTATTATGGCCAGTATTGAAGGAGGAAATCAAGCAGTTGGTGGCGGTAATGCACCAAAAGTGGTTTGCCAACCGCCCTAAAAGAAGAAAGAAGAAGATGAAGAAGGAGGGAATCAAGTAAATCAAAATGGCGGCGCCCGTCACATTCAGAAAGTTATGCTTGATTATTATTGCTTTACTTCGGTGTTATTATTTAAAATGCCATTATTTAAAATGTTGCGCGGAAGAGATTTCGATTGTTGTTTATAGTTAAAGAAGAAGTTGTTCTTCTTCTTCTGTTTCTGGAGGGGCATTACCGCCAACTACTGGAATGGAGTGTGAATCGGGATGTGCAGCCAGACAGAGATGACGCGTTCTGCTCATGCGCTCTTGTTATCAGAGAACCGAGCCAGGGAAAAACCAAGCCGAGTCCACCTCTGGAACTGGTCTGCAGTTAGCTCGGTTCGGTCGTGTCTAGCTCGGTTCAGTTCAGTTTGCTTTCCATTTACACACGATAAGTTATCTCAGTTACTGAGCTCAGACCGGTCTCGGCACGGTTTTTCAACGGTAGTGTAAATGGGGTATAGGTTTCCAAGTTTGAAGAGGTTTCTCATTCCATCCAGGAAGCTTTTTCAAATCAAAATGTCTGAATTACCATCGAATTCGAAGCTTTATACAGTAGCTAGAAAACTTGTTTTGGCGTATAAAACATGCATATTGAATGGGTCTCCCTGTTGGAATGGGGAGTTGTCTTGGATTCTCATTGAGTGGTGTATTCGGTTCAGTGCAGCGAGGAATGCTCTGATCTTTATATTGGGAAACCAAACAACCTCTCCACAGACGCATAGCCCAACACAGGAGAGCGATCTCCATGGGACAAGACTCTCCCGTCCACCTGCACCTTAAGGACAAGGGACACTCATTTGAGAACCAGAATGTTCACATTTTGGACAAAGAAGACGGGTGGTTTGAAAGGGGCGTGAAGGAAGCCATTTATGTAAAAAAAAATAAAAAAACAACCTTAATCAGATGGGGGGACTCAGGTTTCAGCTTTCCAAAACCTACAATTCAGTGATAGAGTTGATTCCTTCCCAGTATCATTTCCACCTTCCAACCCCATGCAAGGGACAACACATCTCGACTGCGCAGCCAAGCCAACAATTGCCCCTAACGACCCGCCTTTCAGAGGCCTAGATCAGTATCAGGTATTGCAGGCTTACAAAGAACCCAAAACGACTCCCAATTCCTAAGAGGCGGACCCATTCTTCTTGTTTAATTTCCATGTTTTCTAAGCCAAAAAAAGTTTTTGGGCTACTATATAAAGATACAAACTCAATGCTATTTCTGACATTTTGAATTTAAAAAGCTTTAAAAAAAAAAAGTCCAGTGGATGTTTTTTTTAGCTTATTTAGACTTACATGTGGTCATCACGGGAGTTTGTGGGTTGTCATATCCTTACATTAGGAGGCTTTTCTTCCAAACTGATTCCTAAACGGTTTTGTTCGTCGGCATCCCAGACCCAAGGTGGACCAGTGTCCCTATGGGTGTCTCCTCCCCTGTTGGCTCACATGTCGCCTGACTCTGTCTAGAACCTGTTATCGTTCTAAATGCAAAGATTTGTCAGCATTAGTTCAGTCTTAGTTGAGTTTTCCCACTTGGTGCACTCACTGCAGGTCCGTACTCTTGCACGGATGGAAGAGGCTCGAGGTCTTTTGTGGCTGATGGAGGAGGAGGGGGTTAAGCCTGGAGGTTCAGAGGAACTGATGTTGGAGAGACTCTTCAGCTACTACAGTGCTGGTCTGGGAGAAAACAAAGGTGATCAATGATCTTTCACCTCCTCAAGGGTCCTTGAGATAAAGGAAATTGACCATACTGATCTTTCTCCCTCTTACTGCAGGAGCCAATCTGTTGCTGCGAGGGGAGAAGTCCCACCTTTTCCTTCTGGGCCACAGCCATGGAACGGACTGGGTGGAGTACAACATCCAGGGCTGGCTGGGCCATGCAAAGAACAACCCTGCAGCCCAGAGCGCTGCCACTCTGCTGCAGGACTCTCAGAAGTAAGGAATGCTCATCGGGGATCCCAGCATAGTCACCAGAATAACAGTAATGCTGCTGAGCAGCATTACAGAACAGACATTGCAAATTATTGAAGAAGTAAAAGCACTTTGAATTTATTTTACAATCCGGTAATGGCCTAATTTAAATGTAATATGCCAGCTTATAAAAATGTTAACTGTCAAACAAAGCTGAAAGATTGAACTTCATCGCCTTATTGTTTAATCTGCTCTCTTGAGCTGGCCTCTTCATATTTCAGTGCGTGGTGAGGTAGTTTATAAACCACAACAAGATAATTCAAATGGAGATTATTGTTAAAAAAGGTATTGTAAGCTTTGTGTTTTACCTTTAGTCTCCTCACTTCTATGTCTTAGTGATGCCAACTTATTAGCACATGACAGCCATCTCTTCATCATTCTAGGAAGAACATAAGTGGTCTGTTCCTTGGCCGGTCCAGTGGCGCCACTGTGTTGTCAGGCTCCATTGCTGGTCTGGAGGGAAGCTCCCAGCTTGCCCTGCGTCGAGCCACAAGCATGAGGAAGACGTTCACCACAGGTGTTGCTGCTGTCAAGAAAAAGAGTCACTGCATCCAGGTCAAACTCCAAGTGGTGAGTGACTGACTTAGCTAGCAGTTACTGGACAGAAACACATCACTGTAGCAAGCATCCACGCTACGGAAAACACTTAGCCACACCTGCTAGTTACTTGCTGAGGCCTTCTAAAAGCTTAAAAGCAAACAATATGAAAGTGCAAAAAAGTAAAACTGTAGTGGCTTCATGTAGGAGATAAACCCATTTAAATGAAATAGTTATATCTAGGAGAGGGACATCAGTAACCACTTAAAGAGAGGACCAAGAGAATCATCTATAGAAGAACACTGAGTCACGAGCTGAGCTGATGTCTCCCTCAAGGACATTGTCACATATTAAAAAAAAAATTAAAAAAAATTAGGCTGTAGCAACTATGAAAGCAAAACGGAGAGAACACTTGGTTAAAATTTAAAAAGTAAAGAATAAAAATAACAAAATTGAGTAAGAGTAAGGTAAAGCAGGGTGAGGAGTCCTCCAGCAGCCTTAGGCTATAGCAGCATAACTAGAGATAGATTAGGATAACCTCAGCCTCTATATATACACGATTTATCAAAGAAGGAGTTGTAATACAGACATTTTCTGTAGAAAAGCTCCAATTTAAATTCTTTTTCATAATTACTTATTGCCTCTTTAAGCCCAGTCATAACAGTAGACAGTGTGTTTTCTAAAATTACTAAAACTAGAAGTTGGATCTGGGGGGTGGTTAGAGCGGTGTGCTGGTGCTCTGCGAAGGTTGCCGGTTCCATCCGGACAGCCTGAGAAAAACCCTTAACCCCACACTGCTCCCCGGGCGCCACACAACGGCAGCCCACTGCTACCCAAGGGGATGGGTTCAATCCAGAGTCAATTTCCCCATTATGGGACAATAAAGGGATTTACATTTACATAATCTTAAAAGTATACTTCTGGCATTTTGTTAAAACAGTATTCCTTAACACCTCAGTTACAGCAGATATTACTCCATTCAGATCAACAATTTTGGTGGCGGTGTCGGCTGATGAACATCAGTCACAAAAATACCTATTTACTGGGGCCGAGTTCTTCAGTTATTGGACAATAGTGTAAGTCACAAGGTTACCCAAGGACACGTGCACTTTTTACCTGGACTGGTTAAAGAGTGAGGAGATAAAAGGTTAGGACATCTTTCCTCTTGAACTCCTAAAAAGGCCCTAGTCAAGAAATGGTTAAAAAGGGGCTCCATGTCTGACACAGTGGGGGAAAATTGTAGTGGACCATCTGATAGCCAACTGCTACCCCTGATATTTCAAAGGCTAATGCTGGATGACTGACTCCCATTCTATGTCAAGATCTTGCAGTAGTTTAGGTATGAATAAAACATTTGTAATCTTGAGCAAAGGAAGACCTGGAATAAATGTTGGTAAGCTCCAACCTGTGACAGAACCACTGAACCACGGTACCTGCAGCTCCTTTCACACCAGTAATCAACCACCAGTACACATCGTGACGTCGGCTTAGTCCACAATCTTCAAGCCAACTCTTAACATCCATCTTTGTGTTTTCAGGATGCTTTGATTGACATGGTGCGTCGTTCCAAGGTTCACTTTGTTCATTGCCTGCTGCCTAAAGCAGAGGCGGTGGGGGGAAGTGAACCCCGTGTGCCGCATGGAGAGAGCTCTGATTCCGGTCTGATGACTTTAGATGTGGGCCTCCTGAGAGCTCAGCTCCGAGGATCTAAGCTGTTAGAGGCTCTACGCATCTATAGGCAAGGTAAGCAAGGGGTTCACTTCATTTGCTTCCACAGAGCTCAAAATAAAGATCACGGAGAAAGAAAAGAAAGAGTTTGGATCTTATCATTTAAAGCCTATCATGTTCTGCTGGGCATGCATGTAGCGACCGTGGAGAGAAAACTCCCCTTTAAAAAGAAGGAACCTGCAGCAAAAGCAGATGGTAAACCATCTTAATAGAACCAGTCCTCCTACATGTTGTAAAACAGATGAATGTGTCTCCATGAACTTAACAGCCTGCAAGCTGTTGGACTCTGCAGTCTTCATCTTTCATCTGATGGTTGACCTCAGCTGAAACTTTTGTAGGACAGCCCTAATTTGGACCTGCCGTTAGTATAAAGTCCTGCTGAGCCCCTGACTAAAAAAACACCAAAAACAAAAATATAATGCGACGTAGGTCCATAGTGGAAAAAAACAACATCTACAGACATGACTGAAGAACCAACGAAAAAGAAATGTAAGTGACAGAGGCTACGTTCACACAGCACCCTCAAGTGACCCAAATTCAATTTTTTGTTGTCCATATGTGACCTGTATCTGATCTTTTCACGGCAGTCTGAACAACATAGATCCAATTTTCTTCCAATGCGATCTGGGCCACTTGGCTATGTGGTCCTGAATCCGATACGAATCAGATTTTTTTTTTTAAATGCAACCTGTATCTGAACGGCTAGGTCACATTCATCCGACCTGAACGCCATTAATACTGAAGAAAGGTCACTATTCTGCATCTTCTACACAGAAGCGGGAAGAAAACCAACAACCATTGTGGAGGATAATGGAGAGAGCAGTATTTATGTTTAACCATCTTGGAAAGATTGAGTTTTTAAGGTTGGGAACAGTCAGGTCTAAGCACCTAAAACATCATACATACATACAGGGAAAGAAAGAAGGCACAGAGACATTAAATTTAGTTTTACTCGCGAGGAGAGTTGGAAGAGACTGCAGAGTTTACAAATCTCCAACCCACTCTGCGGCCCCAGCGTTCTCCTCGCTATTTATTGAAATCAGTGGTCCCTGGTTACAACAGCTGAGACTACACTGGGGTTGAAACAAGATAAGGAATTCAGACTTGCAGTCTCAGTAAACATATCTTCTAAATCTCAGGGTTAAGTCAAAGTTTAAGCTGTTGAAGCTTTTCACCAAAGTTCAGCAGGTTGAGTGCTGCTCGTAGATCAACCACAACCTCCCAAAAGCAAATCTACAAATTACAGTATACTTCAGAAAAGATGGCTATGAACACATGCACATAGCACACAGCTTTATGCATTATAACACTACACAGATACATTTATATACAATTATTCTAACAGGAATGATCGCTAGGTGCGCTCCAGCAAAACCATCCGTGTTTTATATCCGTAAACACAGAGCACGCTTGCTTGTGATGTCATTGCTTCCTCTACTGCGCATGCGGGACGCTTGTGTTGTATGAATGCAGTTTGCACAGGAGATCACATACAAGTCGCATATATCTGGAAATGTTAACGACAAGAAATTGGATTTCACAAAAAATCGGAATCGAGGTGCGGGTTTGTTAACAAAACAGGAGGCTGCTTCTTCTACTACTAAAGCATTCTGGAAAACAAGACAGTTCTGCACAACAAATGATTTAATATGATTGAACGCTTAGTACATGTATTAAAACATCATGATAGGATCATGTTATTTCTGTCCATGTAAGCACAGACTTTGAACGTCCGGTCAACCAAGATCTAGATCAGATTGAGGAAATTTTGCGCATGTAAACAGAGCTACTGTGTGATACCACTAGCAGCAAACAGTTTTGCATGTTAAACATGGTTATTGGTTGCCTTTTAAATTCGGGTTACATCCCAGAGTCCCAGAAGGGATGATTGAAATTAAAGGCGGTTTTTGAAAGCAATGAATGTCATTTTTGACATTTCTATTTTCAACAAAAGAGAAAAATTTCAATTAACTGGATTTGATAGGAAATGTTCAGAGATCAGATTTTTAAGCTGTATGTGTCTTAATGTTAAACACTGACTGAGAATAAGATCACAGCACGGCCAATAACCGCTTTGCCATGTTTCCATGGTTACTTCTACGCGTTAGCGTGGTAAAGTGACCTTTCAGTAAAGCTTTTCTGTGTTTTGAAACTGCTGCAATAAAGCAGGTTTACCATGAAAATGAAAGGTTGCTCCAACGAAGGCTGATGTGTTTCCCTCCAGGCTACCCAGAGCATATGGTGTTCTCAGAGTTCCGCAGACGCTTTGATGTCCTCGCACCCCAACCAACCAAAAAACACGGCCGCAACCACATCGTCCCAGACGAGAAAAGAGTGAGTCTATAGGCATTCCTCTATGCTGTACACCTGCTGGGCTCTAAATAGAGCCTCTGCAGGCCAGTTTTCTGCAAGTATTAGCGGTGGTAATCAGTCCCAAACTGCTGCCTGGTCAGCAGGGTTTTAGCAAACAGCGTGGCAGCAGCTACAGCCAACCTTCCTCGTTGACTGACAGGTCTTTAGCTTATTGTTGTTCTTTTATTGAGCTTAAATATCAGAGCATCTTCACAGAATGAAGCACAATAATTCTGTCAGTATTTAGCTCTAACCTGAGTTAGCAGGAAGAACAATAGAATATTATCCTCCACAGATTCTGAAATGGTAACAAGAAGAAAACAATGAACTATATTCAGAGAAAGTTGAGTGAACGGAACGCTAAAAAGCTGCAGCAACCTGGATACAGTTTGGTAAAACAGAAAAGAAGCACACAAAACATTTCCCCGCTCTTGATGTGTACTAGATGTCACATTAATGTGAGCTTTTGGTCAGAAAGACTTTAATGTGAGCTTTTGGTCAGGAATAAGTTGAACAAAGTGACATCTTGCACACATTAAGTGTGGAGAAATCTTTAGTTTCCTGAAGTTTTATTCTGAGAAAATGTTTGGTTTTAATGATCAGACCTCCTCTAGTTTTATGCAAACTGTACAGTTGGAGTTCTAGACCAATTTTATGTCAATTCCATGTAACATAAAGAAGATTCTACCAGATCCAGTAAAAAAGCTTTCTTTAATTTATACATTTTCTGAAACCTTAATTTGTTCTTAAACGGAACTGAGCTGAAACTCAGCATGTGGCGTGAGTGAGAAATTTAGGCTTCTTCTGACTGACTGTCCTGCTTCTCTTTAGGCAGTGGAAGAGTTGCTGGAATCCCTGGAGTTGGAGAAGAGCAGCTTCCACATGGGGCTGAGCAAGGTGAGTAAATCAGACGCAAGCTCATCTCTTTCTGACAGTTTGGTTTAAAAAGTAGAGTAAAAAAAACTCTCTTATGTAGAATTTATTTTTGGCAAACCTTCAGAGCTTTTGGTTCCACTCTACTGTTTTCGCCCTAAGTCCCTTTTATTGATGAGGTAACTGACCAGCAGGTACATTTCAGACGGCTTTATCTGTTCGGGCCTGTTAAACTCGAATCTGTTCCAAATTCAGATGCAGTAAACCGACTCTAGGCCGTCATTAAGGATGGATTATCCACACCACATCCATTGAACCTGCTTAGGACCCTTTTCTC
>NW_015150861.1:250055-260274 GCF_000732505.1 Cyprinodon variegatus
TGCCAAATCAGTTTCTCTGATTGGTTGATGTGGCATGTCGAGCAGCAAAAGTTCTATTCTTCCAACTTCAGCAGCTGCTGCTGCTTCTGAAGCGCGTCACGTATCAGATTCTCAGAAGCTTATTACTCGCTAATCCTGCTGCTCAAAACGCTGCAGGACCCTTTGCTGCACCTTGATGTGCATCAACCAGTGACTTTGCATGTAAACTAGCTGCTTCTTCTGCCTCTGCTGCAGCAGAGGCTCTGAACTTAGCTTTGCTTTGCTAGTGTTCTGCCTTAAAGGTCGTCTTTCTCTCTGATTTTTAGTCTCATCTTCTTTTTGTATTTCCAATAACAGGATTTTTTTTTTTTAAGTTTAAAAACACAAACAGTTCAAAGATTAATGTTACATTTGAAGTGCTGAAAAAAAAACAGTTTGTTGTAAATGTGATATGATTACCCGTGATTGATAATGTTGATGTTTCTAAATGAGACACAGATCTGTCTGTTCAGTACTTGGTTTGTTCTGTCTTTTGTGGCGTCATGATGTGCTTCCTCTTTTTCATTGTTTTCATCAGACCAACATGGAAGCTCCCTTCAGACCTGTAGGATTGAGAAACACAAGTAGCCATGATGCTAAAAACATTCCAATAAAAAGTTAAACATGTAGAAATGGCACAAGTTTCCTTTTTATAAGCTTTTATTTCAACATTAATATAATCTGTTTATAGTTTGATGAATGTTTCATGGCTCTCGTTCACTGAAAGGACATGAAGTGGATCTGCAGGTTTTGTAGTAGAGCAACCCTTCCTGTTTGCCTTTGTTCCTGTCTCTACCTGAAACCCTCTCTGTCCTGCAGGTGTTTTTCCGAGCGGGGACTCTGTCCCGTCTGGAGGAGCAGCGCGATGTCCAGACCAGGAATAACATCTCGCTGTTCCAGGCTGCCTGCAGAGGCTATCTGGCCAGACAAGCATTCAAAAAGAGGAAGGTAGGGCCCCTGATGGCGGATTCACTGTCCTCTGTATAACGACTCTTCATGAATATCTGACAATATAAGCTGGTAGTCAGGGTTAAATGATAATAACACCTTATTGCCCTAGAAATAACCAACACAAACAGACACATTACTTTCCCGCAGAAGAGGAGATAAGAAACAGAAAATTTTCTCTCCCTGAGTCGTCTGTGGTCAACTCTGCTGGGACTCTAACCCCTGCCTTTGTCAGATTTCAAAGGAGTAACAGGAGGGGTCAGATGTTCACATATTCAAAAAGGGGGTGCAGGTTTATTGCTGTTGGTTATCAATCACCTGCATCAGCATAGCTGGATAAGACGAGGCCCTGGCCCCCGCATCCCCAACATCACAGGAGAAAACTAAGCTAACAGTGTAGCTTCACTATTTGCTGCACAGTTAGGATTGAATTCGGATTTCTACCATGTTAGACCCTGAACCTTTGTGGGCCTTTGATTCTGTTGACAGATCCAAAATCTCGCCATCCGCTGCATCCAGAAGAACATCAAAAAGAACCGCGGCGTGAAGGACTGGCCATGGTGGAAGCTCTTCACCACCGTTAGACCTTTGATAGAAGTGCAGCTCACTGAGGAGCAGATCCGCGGGAAGGATGTGAGTGTGTCGTACCTACAGAACCAGTCTGCGTGGGTTTGGGTTAGGGATATCTTCTGCAGTAATAGGAGAACAAAAATACCCTGCAAATTCTTCATTAAAACACATTTTATTCTGCGTCCTTTCCTCTGAATATTCATAGATTTTATTTATGACCTTTCTCTACGTCTTCATCTGAATGCTGAGCTAAAAACCACCCAGACCTGCTTCTGTCATGACGCCTGTCTGTTTTCTCACAGGAGGAGATCCAGCAGCTGAAACAGAGGCTAGAAAAGGTGGAAAAGGAGAGGAACGAACTGCGGCTCAACAGTGACCGGCTGGAGAGCAGGGTGACTTAACAACTCCCCACACATCTGAAGGGTTCTGATGATAAATGATTGAGTTTGAAGTTGCTCAGGTTGTAGACACAGGCGCTGGTTCTAAGCTCACAAACAACTCAATGTGGTGGAATGAGTCTAGTTACCGTAGTGTTACCTGTACCAAAAGCTAACAGGTTGGTAGCTAACCTGTTAGCTACTAAACACAGCTAGCCACAGCCCTCACCCTTTATATAGGCCATTTCTCAATATGTGTACTTGTGCGTTTTCATGTGATCGTGTACTCGTGAAACGTAATCAGCCTCAGCCCTAGTACTGTTCCAATTCACAAGAACAAGAAGACCGAGAACGGCTCCTGGATGTTGTTCTCACCCCTCCCTCTTTACCCAGCATGCATCAGATCAGACTTGTCCATTCTTGAGATTGACAGCTGTCCCAGCATGCACTGCGGCAGCAGCAGCTTCCAGTGGAGCGCTCACACAGCTGTGTTAAGATAACTTTTCTGTTGCTGTTTTAAGATCATTTCTAGGAGTGAACGCTGTACTTTAAGCTTCACTATATGGCCTATTTACCGATTTAATGCATAATAAAAAAAAAAAAATCTGAAGTTGAGAGGAGCGCGGCAACCAGTGGAGCTCAGAGGGTAGCCACAGCCAGGGCTAATCCTAGCCCGTCTGCAGTAGCCCTCTCTTAGCATAGCCGTGTGTGAAGGGCCGCTGCCTCTGATTATGATTTTTTTGTTTTATTTGGCAAAATCTTGGTTTGATTTATGTTTATCTGACTGTGTTAACTGTTATTCCCCCAATTAATGAAAAAAGTAAGAATTTATTATCTAGAGACTATTAATAACAGGAGGTGAAATGCAGCTCCAGATGAGCTGAGCGTGTGGTGATGTCATCAGTACGCTTCTGTTCCTATTGACCCATATTTACGCTGCGTGCTCCAGTTCTCCCGCAGTCCAGACTTTCCTGTGTTCTTCTCAAGATCATTCTTGGCGAGGTCTAGCCGTTTCTTTTTGCACCATAAACATATTTTTTTAGTTTTGTTATCACGTAAAACTTCATCCGTCATTAGACACGCTAACAGATGCTCCCGACTCAAACTCAGTCACCTAATTTACCGACTGACCAAGAAATGTGTCAGTCATCGCCATAAAGTGGAGGAGAAACTATTTTGTGGATGTTGGTGATAAATAATTATTTAGCTTCTTCTCTGTAAGACTAATGGATAGTGAAACATTAGGGTCAGAGGTCATGCAGGTTAGAATTGTTTTAATTACAGCTTGTTCTCCTCAAGTTTAACCCTATTTAATAAACATCTAGTTGATTGACTGGTTGGTGAAATGAGTTTTGAGGTTTGTTTAAAACTTACTTTCTGCTTCATGTTCTAGTTTATAAGCTTGGTTCAGATTAGATTCCGGTGCTTTTAGAGGAGCAGAGTGGAACAAAATCAAATGTTGGACCATCAGTGTGAGACCGTCTGTCCCTTCAGGTCACAGAGCTGTCCACGGAGCTGACTGATGAGAGGAATACGGGTGAGTCTGCTTCCCAGCTGCTGGAGGCCGAGACCTCTGAAAGACTGCGTCTGGAAAAGGACATGAAAGACCTGCAGGTAGAACCTATGAGCTGCTTTCGTCCTCTGCTGTTTTTTGTTTGGGTTGTCATGGTAACAGCTGCTCTGCTCTGTCCAAAAAGACCAAGTTTGACAGCATGAAGAAGCAGATGGAGTCCATGGAGATGGAGGTCATGGAGGCCCGGCTCATCAGAGCTTCAGAGCTGAATGGAGAGTTGGATGATGATGACACAGGTTAGATGACGTTTCCACAGCAACACACAGTTACTCAGCTCCTACCTACCTACTTCTGGACAGATTCCATCTCTACTAAAGGCTGTATGACACCACAATTAAAACACCTGAAGTTCTGAAGGCTATTTTTTTTTCCTTGTCAAAATAAACATTTCAAACCAAATTACATTCTTTATATCTAGAATCAACATTCTGGATGTGTAGAAATTAACATATGCTCCACTAATCTGGAACAAACTCCCAGTAAACTTTAAAAGTGCTGAAACCAAGCCTGGCCAGCCAGACGGATGGGACGTATCCACAGAATATCTGGTAAAGAGGTGGTAGAGCTCAGTTTCCATTAGGGCTGCGACTAAAAGTTATTTTGCAAATTGATTAATCTGTCGATGATTTTTTGAATCAATTAATAATCGGATAGGAACAGGTTCCTTATGGAACACAGTTTAAAAAACATTAAACCAGGTGAAACTAAAACAACAGCCATTATGGCATGTATACAAAAACAAGTGGAAACTGGGCAGTTAGATACCCAGGTTAAAAGCTCTCCTTCAGTTCAGCATTAAATATAATGTGAGAATCCTGGTTGCAGGTAACCACACGTCACTTCATTTCCAATTCAGACTAGATGCTTCTGTTTTTGCCATTTTTTGTGGGTCAGGATAGAATCAGTTTGACTATTCCAGCTAAAGAGGCGTTCTGTGAATGTGTCTGTGATACAGGAGGAGAGTGGCGGCTGAAGTATGAGCGAGCCATCAGGGAGATCGAGTTCACCAAGAAGCGACTGCAGCAAGAGTTTGATGACAAGCTGGAGGTTGAACAACAGAACAAGCGGCAGCTGGAGAGGCGGGTGAGTGGACACCTTGGTTTGCTGAGGCTGGTGTGTCCGGTTTCCAGCCTTTTAGTATCCGATGAAACCCGTCTGCCTTCTTCCATCCAGAGACTGATGATCCAGGCGGCAGCCTTCGGCTCATAACTCTTCTCTTATTCAGGTTTCTTTAATACAGTCGGCGTTGAACACATTTCAAGATCTCTAAAGGCAAATAAAGCAGAAGTATCAAGCTGCTGTTGGTCAAATACATAAACCTGAAAAGGTCCAGACACAGTAATGTCATGAGACATTTATGTGACAGATTTAGGGCTTTTCTGGAAGATTCCTCTACTCCTGATGAGGGGTGAGTCTAGTGGAAAACCATAGGATTGATTGGCCATTTCAGCAGGAAAAAAGCATTGACTTTTTCACATTTAAACAGGTTGCAGACCGACTTTTATACTGTCAGGGGTTTGGCTAAGTGGTTTAGGTCAGGTTTCTGTGGGATTTTGCTGGTAGGCTTCCACTGCTGCTCTGCAGTTTGGAGCAAAAGTTCAAAGAGAGGATGTTCCTATCCAATTATATACGGTTTATTTTTACAGCACCAATTCACAACACTTGTCCCCATAAGACACTTTTAAGTGACAACTTAAGCAAATCAGGTTGGTTCCGAGTTTTCTATCTAAGGAAAACCAGCTGATTGCATCAAATCATCGACTTTGCAGGATTCTCTTCTCCTGGATGAGCAGGCAAGTACAGTAATTATTAGCTTGGATTGTGGCATTGACTCTACAGCAATCTCTTATACAGGGCAAGCATGCAGCGACAGTAGAGAGGAAAAAAACTTCCTTTTAACAGGAAGAAAGACAAGAATCAGGTTAAGTGTGAGCGGCCTTCAGCCAAGGCCGACTGGGGTTCAAGGATACAGAAACAGAAACATTGATTGATACTTAAGCAGGAATGGCTGATCTGGAACACTCATTCTATATTAAAAGACTTTCACAACTTTTATTGTCGTTTTGTATACAAAATGTCTGATAACTGAGCTTTTATTCTAACTGGTACTGGGAATAAATGGTTTGTGGGTGTGTTTCCCAGTTTTAATTGGGATGTTAAATAAGGTTAAGTAGGAGTTGGATGGATATTGATTTGGTGGGTTTGATGTTCCTTGTTTCTGCTTAATCCACTGTTTCGCTATTTTTAAAAGGGGATACATCTTGCCGTTAATCTAAAAAGTCACTGGCTGCAATCAGCAATGACCTTTAGGATATTAAAGCTGGAATGATTTTTAATATCAGCTTCTATATAAAGGATTGGTTGCTTGGTTTAGTTTTTTTCTTTTTCTTCAGAAAATACTGCCCTCTAGTGGCTGGATGGAGTCCCTTAGTGCTTGTCAGATATAATGGCAAGAAAGACATGCTGTGACTTATTTTATCTGGGTTTCTTTACTCGCTTTTTTTTATTTTTTATTTTTTTTATAAAAGTTCAGAGAATTTCAGGTCTGCATGTTCTGCTGTTAGGGTTTCAGCAAAAACAAAATTTCCAAAATTAGTGGAAGTTCAAATATTGGTAGAAATCTATTTTGAAATCTATATTTTTTGTTTGTGTGTTCTTACAGATCAGTGACCTGCAGGCTGATATTGAGGAGTCTCAGCGAAACATTCAGCAGTTGAAGAAGAAGAATCAGCGGCTGATAGCTGAGCTGCAGGACACCAAGCTTCACCTGGAGGGCCAACAGAGCCGGAACCATGACCTGGAGAAAAAGCAGAGAAAGTGTGTTCACACGTCAAGCTTAACTGACAGGATCTGTGTTGATTTCTGCTTTAGTTTTCGGCCTTGCTGATGTCAGTCCAAGCTTCTGTGTTCTGATCCGGTTCAATGACTTTTGGTAGGTTTGACAGTGAGCTGAGTGCAGCCCAAGATGAGGCACAGAGGGAGAGGAGCCTGAGGGAGAAGCTAGCTCGGGAGAAGGACATGCAGAGTGGAGATTGCTTCAGCCTCAGACAGCAGCTGGAGGTGAGTGTCCTCCTGTGCCCCCCCCATTCAGCAAAGATACTGCTACATAGCTGGACATCTGATATTGCAATTTCACCAATTAGATGAGCCCTTGAATGACATATTACCTAAAAAAGTTAACAAGCCAAGAAGAAAAAAGATAATTTAAAAGTTCAAAAGTAAAGTTCAAAAGTTAATGTTTCTTTCACTCTCAGAGTGTTTTTCATGAATTTCTTACAGAAGCACTTTTGTTATTTTTCTTAATATATTCGGGCAAGTTGGCATTTCTTGTTATTACATTGACATTAATTCACAGTTCACAGTCTGACTTCCTTCTTCACTGAAACTTTGCTCTAGCTTCCGTCATTACGTTTAGCCTCTCACTTCCTCTTCCTGTTTCACTCAGTGCTTGACGTTGTCTCACTGGCTGTTTGTGTCTCGTAGGATAAGGACCTTGAATTGCGCACCGTCCAATTAAAGCTCGACCAGTTTGAAGCAGAGCTGCAGGATCTGAACTCCCAGGAATCCAAGGATGAAGCATCTCTAGCTAAGGTCTTTGTTTTTCCTGGATTGATCCACAGAGAAAGTCTTTGTTCGGATGTTTACCTTAGTTGATCTGTGACTGTAAACGCTGTGATTCAGATGAAAAAGCAGCTTCGTGACATGGAAGCAAAGATTAAAGACCAGGAGGAAGAGCTGGATGAGCAAGCCGGGACCATCCAGATGTTGGAGCAGGTAGAGATGGGCATTTGTTTCTTAATCACACAGGGCAGCTCTGTTGTCATGCTAGCAGTTGTCTCACACATGCTGTGTTGCAAACAGACCAGGTTCTCATCCTCTGGACTGGATGTATTCATGTGAATCTTTACAGGTCGGAGGGGAGCTGCTGATCTGCTGATGCTTTTCAGGTTTTCCACATTGTGTTTGATGATTGATCTGTTTCAGGCTAAACTACGGCTGGAGATGGAGATGGAACGTTTGCGTCATACTCATTTTAAGGAGATCGAAAGCAAAGACGACGAGGTGGAGGAGATCAGACAGTCTTACAGTAAAAAGGTCAGGATTTATTTTCTTTGTTTATTTTTTTTTCTTTATTAATAATTAATAACATATTTTCATGCTTGAAAGAAAAAGCTTCCCTTCATGGCCAGAGAAGAGTAAAGAGAGAAGAAAACAAACTGTGAGAGCAGAGGGGAGTCCATGCTTACACTGATTTAAACCTAAAGCCAGGCATACACTGTGCCATATTTTCAATCGTTACACACAACTACAACTTAAACTGTACAACGAAACCGCAGAGTTGTGCGACCCGATTCTCTGATGCAATCTACCTTCTCACACTGCACGTCCGAAAACCACACGTCGGACTGATCGGCAAGCGATGGTGCTGGTCCGACTCATCAATCTGGAAGAAGAAGAAGAAAAACTCTTCTGATAAATCAGCTTGTAGCTCTGCTTCAACAGCAGGATTTGTCCACGAACGGCTCGCGACGGCCGACTGAATTTTAAACATGTTTGATTTTCTCCCGACCTCAGGATTCCTGACCGGGAGGTCGTCATCAAAGGCTGATCGCCCCTCATTACCCCCTGTACACTACACAACGCATGACGTACGATCAGGCTGAATGTCGGCCGATTGAAAAAAAAACTTGCATGACTGGAGAATCGGCAAGAAAAGGGCTAAAAATCGTACAGTGTACGCCCTCTGCTGGTGCATCTTTTCTGCATTTCCTCCAGCTTAAATACCATGTGTAGATTTCTCTCTCTAGTCTGCAGATGGTGGCTGGCTTAGGGCAGGAAATCATCTCAGTTTATGTAAATTTTCCTGCTTTTAGTCTGTTTCATAAACCTCGAGAGCTTAATCTATCTCATCTTTAACTGATGTTTGGAAATGCAAACATATTTAGACACAATAGGAAGCTGCAGTCCAACAGTATGAGTGATTGATTACTCGACCCAGACCACTGGCAGAGAGACTTGGATCCAGGCTCTGGGCCTCTTCCTGTAGACGATAGCAGTGGAAACATTTACCATGACGAGGTGGATGAGAAGTTCTCTCATAGAGCAGTCCTGCTTTACTGAACCCGTTAGGTCTTCAAACGTGAGGTCAGAATCATGCTGTGTTTCTGCTGTTTCTACTAAAACAGAGCTTTTATAGCCCTTTAGCCACAGGTTCCATATAAATAAAGAAGGGGCTGATTTTAACCAATGCAGAAATGGTGTGAGAAACTCTAGCTGTACCCCTGCGCACTAGACGCCATCTTTTCAAAGCAGAAGCACCCCCTCTAGATATAGATGGTTACGCTTTGTCATGCTGGAGGCATCTAGACCCCAACAGGAGGGCTTGGAGAGTCCATCAATGTCAGACATAGAGAAACAAGGATCCTGCTTTCATGGTGTGTTTTATGTGTGTGTAGCTGAAGCAAATGGAGGTCCAGCTTGAAGAGGAGTACGATGAAAAGCAGAAGGTGCTGAAGGAGAAGAGAGAGCTGGAGGCAAAGCTCCTTTCTGCACAAAGCAAGGTAAGAGCACTGTGTTGGTCAGAATCAGGTCAGCAGTTCTGAATACCTAAGTCTTTGGTTCAGTGGTCAGTGTCTTCAGGTTTAAGGCTCCACTTTCTACACAAACCTGGACGTATGAATGCATCTTCACATCATAGGAGGTCCTGGTCGTGATTGGAGCTTCAGTGTTTTTTTAGTGCTTATTTGAGGTGCTGCAGAACCTCCTGAAAGTGACTCAGAACCCCAGAAACCCTCAGTGATGCTGATTTAAACCAGCATGTCACAGACTGGTGCCCATTAGTTGGTAAAATTTAAAGAGCTGAAAGCATTGATAAGTCTTTTATTACAAGCTGTAGTTCTGGCGTTTCCAGTTTCCTGCAGAACGCCACGAACACGCCTGTGTGTAACTGCAGCGTTTGAGGAACATTTACAACAAGACTCGTTTTAATCCCACTTCACTCATGTTACTGCCACCATAACGTCTCACATTTGTTAAATTTACCAAGACCAAAACTTTAGTGCGATTTGGAAAGGGCTTTTTTTTTTATTAGGATTTATATTGAAAATGCAATTAGTTGTTCAACACAAGTGTAATTGGATCTCAAAAGGGAGGAAGAAATGTACTGGTTGGATCAGACTTAAACTGATGTTCTTAGACTACAGTTACACTGAAAAGCTCATTAAGATTCACTTCATAAACTCAGCTGCACTACTTTCTAAATTAAACATGTTGGTTGCAGAGTCATGCTTTGGGACAGGATTGCTAGTCAGAGCTGATGGGAAGAGGGATGGAGCTAAACCCTGGAACATCGCTGAAAGAAAACCAGCATAAAGCTGCAGAGGAGCTGAGACTGGGCTGAAAAATGTACCTTCCAGCAGGACAACGGCCCTGAACATCCGGCATGATTTACAGCTGAAAGTTTATATTAAACCATTAGACAAGATTTATATGAAATAAAAAAAAAAAAAAACAGATATAGATCCAAGCACAAAGTTTCGTACACAGATGCGGAGTCTTTCCCATTTAAATGAGCTGTTTTGCTGCATTTTTGCATCTTGATTTTCAGAGCTGTTCAGATTTGTTTAAAAAAACAGACCCTCTCTCTTCCACTTATCGATGCTGCAGCTTTTTCAGTGATTTATCACTCAAATCTCTATCAAAAACATTGGGGCTTTTTTTATAATGTAGGGTT
>NW_015150861.1:261389-276123 GCF_000732505.1 Cyprinodon variegatus
AAAAAACTACAAATATTTCAAAATTAGAGTAGCAAAATTAGACCCCCACACACCGCTGGTATGTGGGGGTCTGAGCGCCTCCGACAGAATTAATATTGGAAGGTGGGATTGTAATCTGGATGAACTGACTGCAATGATTAAGTTTTCAGGTGGACTTTCTCACTTAAAAACATTTTAAAAATACTTTATTCCCACTGTTCACAGCAAATATAGCTGCAAGGCAAAGAAAGGATAGAGTAGCTCCACCCAACGCGAGTCAGACAAGCAAAGCTGCTTCAGCCGCGCGTCAGAACTAACTGGTACAAGCAGCAAAAATGAAGCAGCAGACGCGTGAAAGCAGCATTTCTTTGAACGGCCAGTTCACACCGATGTCGAGCGGTTGAAGTTCCTTTGTCAGACCCCCCGGGATAACAGCGAGCACAGCGTTCATTTGTTTCACCATGTTTTTCACATCGGCTGTGAGATGGGCACGCATGGAGTCACAGCAATGGTGATGCGTGGAAAAAAAACACTCCTTACATTCACCTCCCTCAGCCACGCTTTCATCATCTCCTCAATGAGGAGATGAGGAGTTCTGCATAAAGCACATACCTGTTCTTTTATACACAATCCACGCCCACACTTCCCCCTTTAACGTTCTCATGGTGGTCTCAAACGTCCGCAGTAACAACACACATAGGGCGCACCGCACATTTTGAGGGAAAAAAAAGACGTTTATATGCACCTTATAGTCGTGAAAATACGGTATTTTTATGTTTATGCATTCAGAAGATGCTTTTATCCAAAGAGACTTACAAAGTAGGCAGAATTTTAGAGTTACCATGGAAATGAAGGTAAGCTCTCTAGAGGAAAATCCGTTGTCAGAATCAGTGGTGACAGCAGAAAGAGTAGTAGATGGTTACAGAGGTAGGGGTAAGATTTAAAATAAGAGATGCTCTTTGAAGAAGTTGTTAAACCTACAATTTGGGATTTAAGTAGATAAGTAAACATGGGCATGTTGCGAAGCTGATACTGATTTAATCAACAGTAAGACCAGCATGTTTCCTCTAAGACCTCCTTTTAACGCATTTATTTATATTTCCAGCTGTTGTAGCTTCACTAGTTGATCACTGCAAAGTGTTTTGCAATGCTGACCCATAGTCCAAACCATTCCTTTCACCTCCTACTCCTGGCCTGCTAAGAAAATGTGTTTTAAGCTTGAAATGTGTTTTTACCTGAAGTAGACTGATCTAGAAAACGTTTAAGTGATTAAAGGTGTCCGTTTCATAAGTGTTTTCTACATCATTCTACAAAAGTACATCAGCTTCCTGATGTAAACATGCGGGTTATGCCTGTGTTGTTGTGTGATAACATCCAAATCAATATCAGTTTGCTTAAACATCTAAAATAATACATCATCTTTTTGGTTCTGTTGAGGGCAAAACATTTTCTCTCCATTTCCTAAAAGATTATTTTCAGGCTGTTAGTAACCATATTTCAGCTGTATTAACGCTCTACAGGACTTGAGGCTAATCAGTGTGCTGCTTTCTGTCTGTCAGCTGGAGGAGCAGCTGAGCCGTCTTCAGAGAGAGAAGAACGACCTGCAGTCCAGGATGGAGGAGGACCAGGAGGACCTGAATGAACTGATGAAAAAGCACAAGTCTGCTGTTGCCCAGGTGAGGGCCTGGTCATGAGAAAAGCAGTGAAAGGATGTGACAAAGATTTAAGAATGCAGATGCATGCAGTTATGTCTTTTCTAGGGCCGATTTTAAGCAAGTTTTTGTGGCCTGAACTGATCTTTAATTCAGGTCTGGAGATTTTGTTGCCCTTCTGGCCGACTGGTGATGGGTGCGATTTAAAGGGATGGATGCCTTTCATAGCAGTGTGTGACTGAGCTGATAAAGGTTAAGGCTGTTAGTGATGGTTTTATGGGTACTCTGAGGTCCCAATTTGTTCAAAAAAAATGAGTCAATGGCAGAAGAAGCTGTTTGGCCTCAGCAGAGAGAGAACTTTTTTCTCACCAATGTCGCCCAGATGGTTTCCAGAGAAATAACGGTCCAAACATCAACCCACCTGCAGTTAAATCAGGTTCAAATTGAATGTAAAGACACGTTTTTATTTGATAAAATAAACTGAGTGTTCAGCAGAAAATGTTTGGTTCCATGTCCTGACCTTTCTCTGTTGGTGTTCTGGTTTCAGTTGGCTCAGAACTTGGCTCAGATCAACGATCTTCAGACTCAGCTGGAGGAGGCCCTCAGGGAGAAACAGGAGGTTCAGGAAAAGGTGAGTGTCCACCTGGATGAGGAAAAAATGAGCTGCTCAGATTTATCTCAGTCAGAGATGATATGTATAAGTCCAGCTCAGAGCTCCTGGAGCCTCTTCACATCAGGTGTCCCCGACCTTTAGATCTAGTGACTGTTGCTGTCCCGATGCTGGTGCTTCTGCTCACTGAACACTTTCTGGGCTTTCTGCTGCACTAATTTCCCTAAAGTTGGTGTTTTAACAGATCAACTTATATCACCTACAGACAAGAAGAAATGAGCTCAGTAGAATCCATCCGTACCTTAATAAGGATGACAGTTCAGGTGATCACTATATGGAGATAATAAGTCTACAGTGTACCTTTGCTATAACGCGCTTCACCTTTCATGGCCTCGATGCTTCACGGAGTTGCATTGTGTTCTGCATTCTGATTGGCTAAACAATCTCCACACATGTTCTCTACCGGTTTAATATTTTGATATACATGTGTATACATATGTACCTAAAACAGCTTGCCAAATTTAAGTATGCAAATTTTCTCCTAAACCCATATTGTCAACAAAACGTTTTGCACCGACAAAGGCACCTGTAGACGGGCCCAAAAGGCAGAGGAGGAGAAAACTATTGCAGAAAAAGATAAACTTCTGGACATGCTAAAGGAGGGAAGAAGCTATATGGCTGTAGGTCACCATTACGAAATTAATGAATCTTCCGTTCGTTCCATAAAAAAGAAGGAAAATAACAAATGGACGACAGCAGCAATAAGTTTTAATTAGGATGCAACAAGAGCATGGTAAGGATGGGTTCTGGGTCAGCTTTGTGGATTAATGACTGCAGAAAAAAGAACATTATGCTGGATGTGAATGTTATAAAGCTCAAACACTGTAACAAACTTCTGCTGACAGCCATGAAGTTCATGACAGGGAGGAGCAGGAGAATGCAGATGCCAGGCCATTTAATGCTAGCAACAGGAAATGTACCAAGCACATTTAATGCTAGCAAGTGCTGGTTTGAAAAATGTAAGAAACACTTTGGACTTGTTTGTCCAAAACTGTTTCTCTGCAGAGACAGAGATACTGCAGGAGGGTCAGACACACCAGACATAGTAACATCTGCAGCATTATTTAAACTGTAAATAGTATTATTAATGTTTACACAAATGTCAGATGTTTGCATTCAGGCCTGATGACTGTTGAGCTGTTCTTGATTTATTTATCTTGTTTATTTACAGGCGTAGTTTGGTTTTGGTCGAGCTTATTGCCTTAAATCTCTGACATTTCCATTTTCAAAGCACCAACTTTCAAGGAAATAAATATCTTGATACTGAGGCTCTTTTAGAATAAAACTTCTTTTTTTTTTACTCAGGATTTTATATCATTTAAGACAATATTTGATATAATACCACTGAGATGTGCATTTATGACTCAGATGCAGGTCCTCCAGAGCCAGCTGGAGTTCCAGGAACAGTCCACGGTTGAGAAGTCCCTCGCCAATCGACAGGAAGCCAAGATCCGGGAGCTGGAGACCAAAATGGAGTTTGAAAAGACGCAGGTCAAACGGCTAGAGGTGAGTAAACATGGCTGGACAGTAGCTGCTGACCTAAGAACTAATTCATGTCCTTATTTTCTTAATGAATATTCCTTAAGGTGGCCCTAATCATCTTCAAATAACTATTTGAATTTTGTAATGGGGGGATTTTTTTTTTTTTTTTTTATAGTAAATCCATGTTGTTGGCATTATAATAAAAAAGTTGTAGAACTGCACCAAAAACAGTCTTTGTTGTATCTTCGTTGTGACATTCAGTAGAGCCCATTTCCCAGTGTGCAATGAGGCAAGGCAAGGCAAATTTATTTGTATAGAACAATTCAGTACAAAGACAATGCAAAGTGCTTTACATGATTAAAATATAGGAAAATAAAACAGAATCAAAGCAAGTAGGAAAAAATAAATGAAATAAAAAATGCAGAAACAAAAAAGCATATTAAAAACAGTTGGACTAAGGAAAATAAAAAAGTTGAATTAATGATGTTTTAGTTGAACTGTTTAACTAGAACAGTGGAAGGCAATCCTAAACAAATGTGTTTTTAGTCTTGATTTAAAGGAACTCAGGCTTTCTGCACTTTTACAGTTTTCTGGAAGTTTGTTCCAGATAAGTGGAGCATAGGAACTAAATGGTTCCTGAGGTCATCCTTCTGTTCCGTGACCCATTATGGTTTCACTTTATGGATGTGCAGCGCGGCAAGATTCATCACAAACTCTTGAACAGTTCTCCAAACTGATCCAGCAACAAAACAACAAAACAAGCACTTTTTAGATTTATTTTTCTCAGGGATATTTTAGTTAATGTTATGAGCTCAGATGACCAATCAGATTTACATCACTAAATAGACTATAGAACCACCAAATCTACAGATTCGTTTATCAGTGTAGCTCTAATAACAATAATGGGCCTAATAATTACTTACGTTACATTAAAACTCCTATATCGTGTTTTTTTAAAGTCTTCTCTAGGAAAATATGTGAAATATTGCCTCGAAGTAATAATGCTATGAAGTATTCCTTCACCTTCCTTCAAAGCAAAGCCGTATATGCATGACTGCCTATGCATGACTGGTAACAATCTTCATAAAGTCACTGTGAACCCTTTAATCAAGTTCAGGTCAACCTCCAAACATTTAACTAGGCTGGAACATGTTTGCAACCTTTTTCTATACAGAACCTTGTAGCTCGTTTAAAGGAGAACGTGGAGAAGCTGACGGAGGAAAGAGATCAGCGCATCACCAGCGAGAATCGCGAGAAGGAGCAAAATAAACGTTTGCAGAGACAGATCCGAGACATCAAAGAGGAGATGGGCGAACTTGCTAAGAAGGAAGCAGAAGCGAGTCACAAAAAACATGAGCTGGTAAGAATAACGGAAACTGTAGAGGAAGAGTCCGTCCTGCCAAGAGGTGCTCCTGGGTGCCAAATTCACTGACCAGATTTCCCTTTGACCCTTTAATCAGGAGATGGATATTGAGAGTCTAGAGGCTGCGAATCAGAGCCTCCAGGCAGACCTGAAGCTGGCCTTCAAAAGGATCGGTGACCTGCAGGCTGCCATCGAGGACGACATGGAGAGCGATGAGAACGAAGACATTATGAACAGGTACAGAGGCCATACCCAGCAAAACATAGCAGAGGATCAGGGGCGCCCATGTTCAAAGGTTTGATAGCACTGCAAGAAATTGAAATCTAAATAAGTTATTTTTTCTTAAAATAAGTGAATTTTTTTTTCTTGAATTGAGGAGGTAAAAGAAACACTGCCAATAGAACAAGAAAATTTACATTTAAATAAGACAAAGCAATCGCATTGCCTTATTTTAAGTGCATATTATATAATGATCTTATTTTAAGAGATATTATACGAATTCCATTGGCAAATAATCTTATTTACCTACTCAAATTAGGGGTAAATATATTTAATTTAAGATATATTTACTTATTTCTAGATCATTTTTGCAATGAGCTTTTAACATCTTTTCTTTACTGCAGTTAAAACTGGTTCCAACATCTTTAACCAGTTTATGAGTTTATACTGAAAAAAAAAAACCCAGTTAAACTGATTAATGGTGATAGTTTATGGTTATTTAGAAAAAAGATCCCCTCCCTTCAAGGTGAGCTAGGTATTATTCATATGTAGATCAATAAATTAGTCTTCAACTCAATTTGACGATTTAGACAGCGTAGATGGGATATGTTTTATAAAAGTTATGAGGACGCTGAAGCACGCCGGCACACGTTGACCTACAGCAAGTACATTGTGCGAGCGTATGCTCATTCATAGGGCATATGTTACGGCTAAGTTATCTAATCATTGACATACGTTAAGTGTAAGTTACTCACAAGTCGTGGCATCTAGTTCATCTATGAGTAACTTGTGCATAACCTATGCATAACTTATCAAGAACTTATCTCCAACGCATATCAGCATATTTGACGTGTTTCAGACTGCTGACCTCAGGACACTGTTCTGTGCATCATTTCAAAGACATTACGTTGCCATGCATTATGCATAAGTTAGGACATAAGTTCTGGACTCATTATGAATACGCTATGTATACGCCCAAAATTGAAAAAAATACGTAGAAAGTCCAGCGGGCTAAATCGTCACTTAGCTGTAAAGCTTTACCTTCTTCTCTTGAGAACCTGCAGTGTTCAGATTCCTGCAGATTCAGGATTTTCTAAAGGGGTTACCTTACATTTAGATTGAATCAGTCCAACTGATCTGTTTTTGCAAATAAAAAAGCAAATAGAAGTTTGTTTTTCCAGCAGCCCCCTCACCGATGGGAGGCCCTATCAATGTTCTTAGGCTTCCTGTACAATATATAATTCAGTTTATCCATATTTAAATACCGAAAAATTTCATTTCAATGTTTCAAGTGAGTCAAATCATACAGACTGGTTGGTTAATGGAAAACCAGCTGATTGACTTTGCAGGATTCTCTCCTCCTGGAGAGTGAAGCAACATTAGATTCTCTGCAGCAATCCCTCATATCGAGCATGCATGAGGCAACAATGGAGAAAAAAAAATCTCCTTTTAATATGAAGAAACTGAGAGCAGAACCAGGCTGAGTGTCAGCAGCCGTCTGCTGCGGCCGACTGAGAGGACAGAGCACAGACAGAAGAAAGAGGCAGCGATGCAGGAACACTTTCTTTGTTATATAAGCTAACAGTTGGGGCTGCAACTAATGATTTACTTTGAAAATCGATTAATCTGTTGATTATTTTTTCAATTAATTATCATATAGCAAAAGGTTCCTTAAAGGTTTTTTTACTAAATTAAACCAGGTGAAATGAAAACTTAAGGAGTTCTGGATAGATATTGACAGAATTTTTCTTTTTTTAATCTTGAATGCAAAACGTTTACATATTTATTTTTACAATGTTGATATAAGTATTACTCTAAGTGGGTTCCTCTGTTACCTAAAGACGCTCCAGTTAACGATTAATAGATTAGTAATTTAGTTGACAGTTATTTCAATAATCATGATTAATGCGATTCATTGTTTCAGCCCTAGAAACAGTGGACCCCTCCATAGAGCTAGATCTCTCCAGGAAAGAAGGTTTTCATGGCAAAAAAAAAAAATGGAAGACCAAAACTACATGGATAAACCTCTGAGCTGCATGCTAAGCCACCCAGAACAAGAAAGAGAGATTTTCTGTATCATGAACAGGAAACAGACATGATTCCTGAAAACAGCTCCGGTTCAGTGAAGGAAAGAACATCTCACCATTGATCCCAGCATCCATCCACCTCTCACCATCACACCCAAAACACCGCTCACCTTTCTGCAGTTCATTTAACACGATTCTCATCTCATGTCCTTCTGTTGTCTTTTATTTTTCTCCTTTCTACCTTTTCATCGTAACCATCATCACTACGGCCAGTTTGCAGGACATGGTGGCAAAGTACCAGAGAAGAAGAAACCGAACGTGAGGATCATGTGTTGTTTTGTGCTTTGCTGCAGACGATGATGCATCTAGCATCTCCAAACGGTTCCAAACATTACAGCAGCACCTGGCTTTGGTTTTCCCTATCTGTTTTTTCAAATATGCACTGATACATCCTGGCTCTGCTTGGTTGTAAATCAACAAGGTTCACCTGTCCCCATAACCAACCTTTACTGTTTTATTGCATGTCTTCCCATCCAGTCTCATTAACTCTCCTGCTATTAACTGCATTTTAAAACATGAAGTCAGAATAAAATTTCTCCTTTTTAACTGATGTGTGATGCAGATTGAGATTAACCCCCAGAGTGAAGGAAAATGTAGATCTCCACTTGAAGGATAGATAGATGGATGGATGGATGGATGCTCTGCCTCCCCACCACCACTTCAGTCTGTTTTCTTGGGCCCTCCTATTGACCACATGCTTTGTTCCTAATTTCTGAATGTCAGGGCAGTCTGCAGCTGACTAACACGTCCACACCCGTGTTTTCTCTGATTTCTACCATTTCTAACTTCTCTTCTTTCTCTGATCTGCTCTGACCAGTCAGGGCCAGTCGGATACAGACTCTGAGCTGGAGGATCGGGTGGACGGAGTGAAGTCCTGGTTGTCCAAAAATGACAGCTCTGCCAAGAACCTGTCAGATGACGGCAGCCTGAAGGGCCGCAGGTCAGTGGAAATGTTTCTGCTCTTTCTGTAGAAGTTGTCTTGTTTATCCGTCAGACATTATTTGACTGGAAGCAATGGAAGCTAAGGTGTGGTCAGATACTCTGGTCAGCTCCAGACTCCTGTACATTTAGCAGACTTCTTTCCTTTCTGACATTATTGAATTAGTACTTTTTAAATTTCCCCTCATCTGTCCTCCTTGGTTCACCTGCTGTACCTGTATCCTTCTAGATATGCTGTTAAAACAGACATAAAGGAGGTCAAAGATGCACAGAAAGAGCACAGAGAGGGAAAGACAAACAAGCCAGTTACTGTTTTGGGCTCTCTGAGTTACAGAAAACAATCAAAACTAGACTTCATTGAAGGCCAAAGCGAGAAGAAAGCAGAGCCAGATGACGTCCCAAGTTTCAAGAGGAGCAGATCCAGAACTGATCTGCTAAAGCAGAGAGGTCATGTTGATCCCGACCCAGTCCGTCCTCCTTCCCTACACGACCAAAGTGACGGTCAGTCAGTCATTTCCGTCCATTCAGAGGCCAGCAGCATCAGGAAGGACAGTCGGAGGGGTCAGTTTGATCCAGAAGCATCTAGCTGGCTGGCTAAGCCAGGCTGGTCCTCCACACTTCCTGAGATGAACCTGGGGCAGAAGGTCCGTCCTGGCAGCAGGATGGATGGAATCAGCAGCAGTGTGTCACTGAGAGGCAGCCCTCCCAGTAGCCTGAGCTTTAGTAAGAGATCAAGGAGTCAAAGTCCGGGAAGTGCTGTCCAACCCAATTCCCGGGTATCGCTGGTTGGCAGCTGTTGCCTTGGGGATGGTGGCGTTGATCTGGATGACAGAGGAAGGGTGTCCCTAACTGAGGGGTCCACATACAGCCCCCTCTCTTTCATTGGTCGCAGTTGCTCTATGCCACCACCACGAGACAGGTCCGCTTCTGCCAATCAGCCACTCGATAGCTCGGAGATCAGGCCCGTCCGTCATCAGAACTACCTAGACCCTGATTTGGAGAAAGCCATCAATGAAGTTTTGAGTTTTAAACCAATAAAAGTCAAGCGGAGGAGCTTGGAAGACTCTGAAGATGAAACAAGATCCAGGAGTAAAGATCAGGGTCAAAGTAGTAAGAACGGAGAGAGGATGTATCCCAGCAGCAGTCTTGGACGTTCTGAGTCTGCCATGGACTTCATGAGATCGTCCCGCAGTGCCAGCAGCCGCAGCAATCACCGTGACAGCAGGAGGAAAAGAAAGGGCAAGAAAAAGGGGAGAAGCCGAAGCTTTGATTCTCACAGCTCTGGAGACGATCCTGTTCCAAGGAGCAGCTCGAGAAGAAGGTCCAGAAACTCCTCTAAATATGCCTCATCCTCCACATCATCCGAATCCGATTCAGAGTCTAGCTCCTCCTCCAGCTCTGATGCATCCACCATCTCCTACCGGAGTTGCAGTAGTGTGAAAAAAGCCCTGGATAAATCTGCTCTCAGTCCAGACGAGGACAAGGAGACCCGGAGAGGGAGCGAGAAAAGGAGGAAGAAGAAGGTGGACAGCCTGATGATGAAGTACTTGTACCAGAATGAGAGCGACTGAGGCAGACAGTAGGTTCCTGGCTTGGAGGATGCTTTGAAGCATGGTGTGACCTAACCAATCACAGAGTGGATGTGTGGATCCCCACTTTGTTACTACATGGTGGCAGTTTGAGTTTCAATTGAGAACCTTTTCTATTCCTCTACAGAACAACAGAATATGAAAGTCAGGACGTAATGAAATATATCCTCAGCTTATTTCCACACGCTTTAAACTTCTCTGCATATCAAAGGTTTTAAGTTTGTTTAGTTCCTCTAAAACGGGTCGGCAACCCAAACTGCTCTAAGAGCCATATTGGATCAAAAAAAAAAAATTATAATAAAATCTGTCTGGAGCTGCAAAAAGTCTTCTATAATCCTCGTATGGGAACACAGGCTCTAAGTGTATTAGCCCACTACAAAAAATATTAGATAAATGTACATGGGCTTAAATATAAAATAAGCAGTCATGATTAACTGTTTATCCTGCCGCAAATGTCAGATAGTGAGGTGAGGGTGGAGCAGTGAGCGCTCTCACCGCGTATCGCTTCACCACGCGGTTTGTATTATTAGGTTTTGTTGCAATGATGAAATTATAGAAACACGATAAAGGAATCTTTCTATGGTGGACGAGTTTCTGTTGAGTCATGAGGAACCAAGCAGGAACTGATCCATCAGAGCAGAGCAAATCCCACATCCTCCACCACCAGCGTTCCTTGGTGCTGTTTTTATTTTAAGGGATTTTGGGGGGGGAAATGAAGAAAATTCACATACCTGCATGTTAGCCCTACCTATTGGATCTATGAACGGTTTTCTATGCTTGCAACAAAACTAGCAGCAGTAGCGGAGTTTGGAGATGCAATCCACTTCTTAAATCTATCTTTGCTCTCCTTTACTTTATCCAGAAGTTCTGCAAACTGACTTTTTCTTTCACTCCCAGCTTGATGATCGGCTGCATATTTAGCATGCCTTCCCTGGAAATGCCTTTCCAAATTACTCTCTTTATTTTTTGACAAACTCTCATTACAAAGCATAAATGCAATCCTTCCACATTGATGATGAAAGCAAATGATTCGGTTCATTCTTCTTTGAATCCTCTGTTCTCATCAGCTATCTTCGTTTTTCCTCTTTGGGATCCATGGTCTGAGACAAACCCGTCGCTTTTTTTGCCTGCGCTGAAACGTGTGCTGCAGGCTGTGACCACTGATCTCTGTGGCTATGACGGACATTTTTACATTTATTATTTAACTTTATTTATTATACAAATGTTTCCAGGATTTGAAAAAAAAATATATGAATGTTTGTCAGAGCTCCTGCACACCATAATAAAATAAACAATAAACAAATAAATGTATTTTCATACATTTTTGAAAAGCTCCAGTGAGCCACAAGGGGGCCCTAAAGAGCCATGGGTTACCGACCCCTGACCCTGTTTATATTCATTCGTTTTTTTTTTTTTAAATAGCTCCTAGAATTTTAGATTTTTCCAGATTTCCACAGATTTTATTGTCAGAATAATTTAGTCTTTGTTGGTAGCTGTGGTTCAGAGTGGATCAGTCCGTGGAAGTAGGAGGTGTGGATAGAAAAGACGATCTCGTCTCTTGATCAGGTTCTCCTAATGTTAATAGTCTGAGTCGAACCTCGGTGGTCGTGTTTCTGTTGACTTTGCTGTCAGAAAGTGGACAGAAAGTGGAACCATGCGTGCTGATCCAACTGTTCCTGTCGTCACATGCATGCTTTGAATTTAAACTGTCACGTGTCTGCAGTCATATCATGTATTAGCTGAAGTTAGCAGCATGTGAAGCAAGAGCTACACAATGGACTGATCTCTGCAGAAGGAACTGAACCAACTAAAACACTGAGATAAGAAGGAGTTCAACTAACATTTCTACTGTGATGGAGGATCAGTATAGCCTCCCTGCCTGCCTTTCCTTTGGTTGAAGCTCATAGTTCCTGATGATGTGAATTTCTTTCTTTTTGACTTGTTTATCCCCTTTGTCTCCTATCTGTCTTTGCTGCTCCAGCTCCCCCAGCCGATGGCGCTCCCGCACTGACAGATCTGATGATGAGGAAGATGCTCCTGGGACCCCGGGCTCCAAGCACAGATACAGCAGTCATTTGAAAGATGATGGCGAGGAGGAGGAGTCGTAGTCCTCGCTGTGCACCCTGTGGAGTGAACTCTCAGCCAAGTCATACACTTTGGTTTGCATGCAGAACTGCCTCCCGTGTTGGACAATCAAACACGGATAAAGTGCATTGATCTGCACTAATAGACCCATGGAGCTGACCGAGCAGCTCCATGTTAGCAGCTGCTTGCTCAATTAACCTTCTGCTGTTTGGTTGTTAACTGAATAACAGACTCTGCAAAATAAAATGTCTCTTTCCACTTTTTTTCCCCACAGTTCACACTGAAAAAACCAAAGTTCTACAGTTTCTATACCAGTGTGAAGCTAAAAAGTATTGAGTTCACATTAACACGATGTAACGTTTCACAATGACGGCGAATTCCTGAGAAAAACACCAACTTTTCTTTCTCATCTTTCCGAGATTCTGTTGCTTCTCATTCAGTCAGTTTCTTCTTTCCTCTTTTCCTCACAAAAAAACATTTTCCTTTCTAAGAATCACTCGAATGCTAAAACAATCTCTTTGTTTTGCTGATGACCAACTTCAGACGAACAGGTCTGCTGAGCTTCAAGACCACAGAATTCCCAAAGTAAAAATGAGATTTTAAAACCTAATTTTTCTGCTGTTTCTTAGGTTACTTTCCAAAAAAAAGTTAAAAAACAATCCACTGGACTTTGTTTCCAAGTTTGAAGACATTTCCCTTCCCATCCAGGAAACTTTTTCAATTCTAAATGCTTGGCTTACTTGTTTATCCGATATGTTTCACTTTTCACATATTTATTTTTAACACCCTAACACCACTGAACTTTACACCTACATTTACACTGAATATTAAACATTATTTTATTACACTGGAAAAAATCCAAATCTAGATAAGTCATTTTTTTCTTAGAATAAATGCATTTGTTCTTGGAATAAGGAGGTAAAGGAGACATTTTGCCAATGGAACGAGACAATTTACACTTTAGAAAACACAATTGCATTGTCTTATTTCAAGTGCGTATTATCTAAATATCTGATTTTAAGAGTAAAATTGCTCATTCCGTTGGCAAACTATCTCATTTACCTGCTCAAATTAAGGGTAAATACACTTAATTTAAGACATTTTTTACTAATTTTTAGATCGTTTTTGCAGTGTATAAGATCAACATTGAACCTTCTGACAATGAGGCCTGTTTAAACTGCAAAGAAAATCTAGATATAATTCAAAATTTCTTAAATAAAGTGTATTTACCCTTAATATGAGGGGGTAAATAAGATGATTTGCCAATGGAATGAGTAGTTTTACTCTTAAAATAAGATCATTAGATAATATGCATTTGAAATAAGACAATGTGTTTATTTTTTCCTATTTTAAATGTAAATTTTCTTGTTCCACGGCAAAGTGTCTCACTTACCACCTCAATTAAAGAACAAATGCGCTTTATTTATTTTTTTAAGAAAAAAAGGACTTATTTAGATTTTATTTTTTCCTGTGTAGAGTCTGATCCCAGCTCTACTCTCTGAATTAAAAGGTCTTTAGTTTTATAAATGGAAAAGGTACATAGATAACTCAGCAGCAGCCTCCTTCTGTTGGAGTAATTGCTGTAAACCGCAGATCCGCACCATAAACCATCCAGCTTTATCACGGCATGACCAGGGTCTTATCAGGGCCTTACCTTCTCTTTAGCTTCATGTGTGTCTGTGCTGTGTGTAAATTAATTGCGTGTTATGGCTGCTGCTTAACGGCTCCGATACAGGAATATTTAAAATCAAAAAGGATCAATGGAGCACAAAGAAGCATCAGTGTAGTTTTGGTCGGCTGGGAGGATTGCTGCACGGTGCCTCCGATTGTCTAAAGTCTTTCTTTTTATTAAAGGCATTACTCTTCATCTTTCCGTGGTTCCTTGCTAACCCCCAGCCTCCTGAAACACAGTCACATGTCTTACAGGTTAAGCCAAGTTGTTTGTGTTTTTAGCGTGTCCTGTTTCCATTTAAATTCTAAGCAGCAAAAATCAACAAACCTGTACTTGAATTTTGATATTTGCTCGATGGCTTGATGCATTCCAGTGATTAACCTTGGAAGAGCCCGAAAGCCGTTAAGTCTGTCAAAGACAAGGCTTTGGTATCCGTCTGGGAGTTCAGATGGGTGGGATATTTCCAATATGTGCTTTATGGAAGCTTTTTAAAGAGATATCTAAAATAGACTCAACAGCTAAAGTATGTATTTTTACTGACAACCAGCCTCCCCATTTGTTTGGCTCTTACTGCACACTGTGTTTATATAAGGAAATGTATGATTCTTTCTAGCTTTGGAAAACTTGCTGACCACTTGTTAATCTTGCAACGTGTAAATAAATTCTAGTTATTGACCTGAAGTGTGTTTCAGATCATTTTTTTCCTAACAGCTATTCTGGAATCTCGCTTGCTGGTGGAGATTCTCAGTCATCCAGGTCGTAGCCATTCATAATCATTCCAAAAAAGTTCATGAAAAAATCTACTTGACTTTCCTAATTTGAAGACTTTTCACTTTCAATCCTAGAATCCATGTCTAAATTAGCGTTGAGTTCCAATCTTTATAGAGTAGCCCAAGAAAGTCTTGTTTTGGCTTAGAAAACTAGCCTCGTGAGACCATCCTGATGTCGCGAGCTTTCAAGGTTTCACTCGCAGATCAGTCTGGAGACTCTCCGTTAA
>NW_015150861.1:276424-293572 GCF_000732505.1 Cyprinodon variegatus
TGATCTGATTGGTTTATTTGGCCCGTCTATCACCAACATAGGCCAATCAGCTAACCAGTATTTTCGCCCCTTCCCAAAATTACTTCTACGGAAATTTTCCATATGCGGAGCAAATCCATCTGGCGGAGTCAGGTTATTAGAAAACATGCAAATTGAACTGGAAGAACAGGTCCGCCCCCTTAGTAATGGGGAGTCATTGAGGTCTTTGTTAGCTTGCAATACCCAAAGATTAAATGTAAGAGCATCACCATCCCATATGTTGCTGGAGTCTCTGAAAATCTCGAGGATTATTCTCCAAACACAAAATCACAGTAGATTTCAAACCAAACAAGGGCCGTCTTGGCAGGCAACTTAATTTAGTTAAGACAGTGTTTGAATTTGTCTATTTTCTATTCAAATATTAGTGCTTGCAAGATGGATTTCTGTCTAGATGGTGAACATGTCTTCCAGTTATTTTATAACCCAGAGATTGCAGTAAAATACCATATTGAGGTCTTGCCACTCTGAGAACAAGGACCTTGGAGACTTTTTAGGGAAACGGCAAACAAATTTTTATTCTTTAAGAGGCTTCATATTCTGCTTTATTCAAGTCTAATCAATTAATACAAATTTATTCTCTTACATATGAAGAGTATCACGTTAGACCCGTGAAAAGGCACATTCTGAGTTAAAAAAGAATAACATTGAATCAACACTTGTTTAAAGTTTAGATGTACGTTTCTACTAATAATGCGATTTCATTTCAAAAAATGAGATTTAATTTTATGCTTTGCAATAGATTGAATACATTTGGTTTCTGAGTAATCCTAGATTTCTGTTTAAAGAGTTGCTGATTTAAATCCTTAATTTAGGATTTAAATCTGTCTCTACCAAGGTAGGTAGGATTTTATAATAATTTAACTTTACTGATTTCTTTGGAGAAGAGATTTACCCTTGCATTTAACTCAACCCCTTGGGGAGCAGTGGGCTGCCATCGTGGGACGCCCGGGGAGCAGTGTGACGTTTAAGGGTCTTTGCTCAGACACCCAGAGTGGCAGTCTGTGGGAGTGGGGCTCGAACTCAGAACCACAGATTTCCAACATCTATGCCCTAACCACTAGGCTGCCACTTATCGATTTAAACTATGTATGTAAAAAAAAACAGAAATCAATGTGGTCCAATGGATGGTATATACCTATAAACCATAAACAATAAATGTCTTTCAGAGCTTCAAAACTGATATTTGGCTGTAGATTTGATCAATGATTTTGAAAAATTAAACAGAGGTGCTGAAACCAGTTCCAACTCTACAAAGCTGATTTGGTCTTTGACTGGAAACGTCCGATTCGGAAAGGTGAAAGGTCAAAGGAGGGCACCTCTCCCAGGCTGAGCTCACACAGAAGCTTTCCGATAACCGGTCCAAACTTGAAACCGTGACCTTAAGAGAAGAATCATAGTAAGAAATTATTATTTATGTCAGATGTCAAAAAAACAAAGACCAGTTATTTTAATCAATTTTGAAGGAAAAGAGATCTCCAAAAAACTAACAAAAGGGAGGAGAGTTTGCAGATCTGCATATCAGCAATTGGATAGATTATACTTACTGTAGCTTTGAGGGAAAATGTGATTTTTAGTGATTAGCTGACTAAATCTTTTTTTAATTATCATTATACCTGAGAATCCTGCTCCAATGATGATATTGCTGTAGTTGGGATGGTAATCCAGCACAAAGTGACGATCAGGTGTTAGCTACAAAGAAAAAACAAGCAAAAATATATAACGAGTAAGCAAGGTCTTAAAAAAAAAATCATATTTTGACATTCAAGACATTTTACAAGTAGTCATAACTTGAACAGATTACTGCCTTTAAACATATCACACTGTAACAATAAAGTAATATTTGACTATTTCATTCTGTTTTGGGGAATTATCTGTGCAGCCAAACATCTGATTCTTTTCAAAGTATTTATTTGCATCCATGAGAAGGATCAACATCAGCTAATTAGCATAAGATGCTGACCTTCACCACAGGAATTAAAAAGGCTTCTTAAAAAATAGTAATGGAAATTAAAATCCATTAATTTGAAGTTCATTTCAATGAGTTGATGCCATCAACTGGTTTTCCTTGGATAGAAAACTTTGAATCAATTTGACTGGATGATCTGGTTGAAGTGTAAAGTGCCTTGAGATGACATGTGTTGTGAATTGGCGCTATATAGATAAACTGAATTGAATTGAATTGAATTTGGAGGGTATTGCTGGAAAATGAGTTGTTGTGAATTAGCACTATTTAAATAAAATCCCTAGTTGATAGACGGACAATCCATCCTTTGAATAATTATTCATTGAGATTAAGGAAGGTTTAAAGAACAGCTGCAGTTCTGATCCAGCATGTTTGCTGATCTCACTATGTGATGAGTTTTTTCTTTCAGTAATTTAGTGTTTTCTTTTGGGGTTATTGGACAGAACAATAGTAGGGAATTAGTTGTAAATAAAGTTTACTTTATATACTTTATATAAAAGCATAGTATATATATAAGTGTGGTCATTTTTTTTAAATATATATCAGTAATCTGTCATAAGGACTAGTCATTCCAAAAAAGTTTAAAAACAATCCACTGGACTTTGTTTCCAAGTTTGAAGACGTCTCTCTTCTAATCCAGGAAGTGAAGCAGTGGCGCTGTAAAGTGCATTGAGATGACATCTGTTGTGAATTGGCGCAATATAAATAAACTGAATTGAATTAAAGCTTTTTCAATTCATAATGTTAGAAATAGCTTTGAGTTTGAGGCTTTATATAGTAACCCAATAAAGCCTTCTGGTCTCCTGTAAAGCAGTTCGGGTTGAAGCTTTCAAAAACCTACAATGCAGCAACTGAGTTGATCCCTTCCCGCTATCATGGCAACCACAACCCCGTTACAGGTGAACGGAAGACCTCGCCTATTCAGCAAGCCAACAATTCCCTTTAACAACCCCCCTTTCAGAGGCATAGACATGTATGAGTTATTGCTGGCCAACAAAAGAAGCCAAACGACCCCCATTCCAAAGGGATGCCCCTGTTCGTTTCAATTTGCATGTTGTCGAAGCAAAAACAAAGCTTTGTTAGGCTACTGTATAAAGCCTCAAACTATTTCTGACATTTTGAATTGAGAAAGCTTCCTGGATGGGAAAAGAAACATCATCAAACTTGGAAACAAAGTCCAGTGGATTGTTTTTTGTTTTTTTTACTTTTTGGAATGACTATGACCTGGATGACTGAGAATCTTCACCCTCATAAGGACTAGAGCTGTTGGCGTGGTTTTAAAGTGAACCCAGCAGTAAAATAACACAACTTTTCAAAGTTAGCTTACTGTGTACATGCAGCTCTCCACCACAGCAGGTTCAGGGATCAGGCCAGGCATGCATCGGGCTACGTAACGCTTCAGGATGTCAATATCGGATTTATCTGTCTGCAGGTCTCTGTAATCTGGGTCGGTCTTGGCACCCATGTGGTAGCATATCTACAAACAGAAATTAAGATCAGTGACACCAACAACACTGCATTAAAACTGAACATATCTATGTGTTGTAAAAAGTTATTAATTAAATCCTGATTTTGAGCTGTTTTATCTGTTTCCTTTAGTTAAATTCTTCTTTTTTTTGCTTCTATTCAGTAGGCAAGTTTTTTATTGGATTTTGTACAAAACAAACCAAACAACAAAACCTAACATCAATTCAGATTCAAGGCATCACACGAATCAGAGGCAGGTGAGAAAAAGAAAAAAGGTCTTTCAGCTGGATATGAAGCATTATGGCTGAGACATTTGCTGCAGCCAAAAGAAAAATGCAGTCTTATCAATTATTATATTCAATTATTCTATCTATTTCCGTATTTATATCTATACTTTCCATTTAATAGTCAGAACCTGTTATGGAAATAGTCAACCATTAACTTCTCTAATATACAGAGTACCTTCAGATCAATGGGCTTCATGCATAAACATTTTTATATTCTTGTAAATTTCAACCCAAAGAAACACAGAGAAAAGCTGCAATGAGAAAAGTATTCAATTTATTTTTACATTTAGCACAATCTTATTCTTCAAAATATTTCTATCCAATGCAAACCAGCTGATTGGATCAGTCGTTTACCCTCTGCAATCCCTTGCACTGAGCATGCATCCAGTGACAGTGGAGACGAAAACTCCCTTTTAACAGGAAGAAACCTCCAGCAGAACCAGGCTCAGCGGGAGCGGCCATCTGCTGAGGCCGACTGGGGTTCAGGGAGACAGAAGCAGATAAAGACATAAATAAGCTCTTTGGCGCTCAGGCGCCGGCAGAAGAGTTCCATACTGTGAATTAACATTCAGTTGGAGGAGTAACCTAGAGAAGTATTAGAGTAGCCTCCCCCCGGCGCCCGGACACCAGTGGGGGAATAAGCCAGGGGGTGAGAAGGACTAAAAATGAGGGAGGAGAGGGGGCCGAGATGAGTGAAAGTTCTCTTGTCTGTGGGAGAGAGAAGCTAGGCCAGGAGCTGAATGAGGGCGATCTAAAAAGATGATTGGCTTTGAGAAGGTGCAGCCCCGAGTTGATTGGCTGGAGCTGAGCAGGGGACATCACAGGTGGTTCAGGTAAACATGATCAGAGTCTAACAGATTGAATTTTCCCTTAAGCTTAATTTCTCATACTTTTTCTCCTACTGTGGGCTTTTACGAATAAACCACATCAGATTCAACAAACATTCCTAACTTCAGTAAATGATCATAAAACCTGATGAAGTCCAGTGATGTACTTTCCCCGGAAACGTAATGCCATATAGGGGCATGACTGTCCATGTTTTCATAGAAATGGCATTGAAGATAAGGATGAAAAAATTGACTGTTTTTGGAGATCAAGGATATGCTGACTGAGGGCTGAGCAGCAGAATTAAAGGGCCAGTAAAAGCCAAGCATGTCGGGGATAAATCACAAGAGAAAAAATACACAAAAGTAAAAATATGGAAATAATAAAAATAATTTGATCTGAAACCATTGAAAAGATCTGATGGAGGCAAGAGAGGCATCATATGATGGAAATGCTTAATATGAGTTTAATATCAACAAAAAATACAACATTCTGCTAAATCTGATTCTAATACACTCACACTGGTACTGTAGGCTATCTCTGAGCTCCAATCTGCACACAGAGGGTGTTTCATCATTGCTAAGGGATTTTAACCAGGCTAACATGAAGACTGTGCTCCCATATTTTCACCAACATGGGGAGTTTGCAACTCTGGGTGAAAACACTTTAGACCTGATTTACTCTAACATCAAACATGCATTCAGAGCATCCCCCCGCCCCCACCTCGGATCATCAGATCACATCTGGGTCAGCTGGAGTGCTGTTTAGTGCCTCAAACCTTCCAAAGAAGTTGTTCTGTTCATTTAGGAAGTCAGTGTTTGCTGCATCTACCGTGGGGGGGCTGCAGCGCCTCAGACTGGAAGAAGGTGAGGAGAGTGGTGAGGACAGCAGAGAAGATCATCGGGGTGCTGCGTGTCCATAACATCATAAATGACCCCTCACACCCCCACCATGGACTATTCTCCCTGCTTTCCTCTTTAAAGAGACTTCAAAGCATCCGATGCTGGTCCAGCAGATTCAGAAACCGTTTCTTTCCCACTGCCGTTAGACTGCTGAATCTTGTATAAAAAGGGGTTTATTAAAGGAAAAAAAAGGTTGGAAACTGTAAATCACATACAGTCATATGTTTACATTTATCACTGCTGCTTACTTTAAAAATGAAAATGTCTTGAGACCTGTTGTACAAAATAACAAAGTCTGTCTAAGTTCATACAGCAGAAACATAAAAATGGTTCACAGTGAAACTCTAATTTGATGAATTCAGACCCAAACATTCCACATTTGGTGTAATAAAGCCAAGAAAGCACCATGAAGTCAAATGACTGCAAGTCATACTGTGTTGCTGAACTTTTTATCCATTTTCTGTTACAGATGTTATTTCAATAGTAGTTAACCCTGTATACAATCAGTGGAGGTTCTTTTATTTGACAAAATGACAACAAATTAAAGCAGTCTCTGGATATGACATGCCAGCTGCAGGTGACCGATAGTTTTGTCATTAGCAAATAAATATGTGATTTATAATTCAACAGTTGCATAAAAAAAACTGATGTAGCCTCATAAAATAGACAACTGCTTCTAAGTAATAACACATGTTGACATCTGGTGAAAAACTTGTCTTGAATAACAGCTGACTGATTGCACAAGACTCCTACCTCAAGTCTGGAGCAAATTTGTTTGTACCTGAGAGAAGATTAGAAGTAGAAGGAAAATGGTGAATGGGACACTTTCTCCTAAATCACTCGTGCAAATAATTAAAGAATGAATCTGTTTGTACGAACAGTTTTTGCATGAGGCCCATTGATTGATTGATTGATTGTGTTTCTTCTGTCTCTCTTCTCTGTCTGCCAGAACCTCCAATCATTGTGCAGATGCAGTTTCACACTTCACTGTGGCAAATTCCTTACAGTGTTTAATGGAAAGTCAGCAACACAATGCAGACTAATGTCCACTGTCACCAGAATTCCGCAAAGTCGTTTACTTGATGCAATCATCTGGTTTCCCTTAGATGGAAAGCTTTTAAACAGTCTGTCTGGATGATTTGTTTGAATTAACTCTAAAAATGCCTTTAGATGACATGTTAATTGCCATTATGTAAACAAAATTAATCAAATTAAATCAAAAGGATTTCTAATCCCTTTCACATCTGTCATATATATGCCACCATTTAACCTGCTAATCTGTGATTCCCCAGAAAGCAATCCCTGCCCTGTCTGTGCATAAACAAATATTAAAATAAATAAGAGGAAACAAAGCCTTTAGCATCTGCAGTCTTGAAAGAAAAGCTGCATCTAACTTTATACTAAACAAAACCAGATGGGATCTGCAAGGATGAAATACACATCGAATTAATCAACCTAGTCACGTGGAAATATTTTTTATTGATCGTTTTTGTAAGCTGTGTACTTACTGACAGTACAGATGAAGGCAAATAGGGAATTTATTAATCATGCTGCTAGATTTGAGTTTTTAAAGTTAAGGATCATCACGGGTGCAAATCGAAACATATTTTACTGGTAATGGTAATCCTAAACTCTACATTTAATCTGTGCAAAATGAAGCCCAAAAATGGAGTCTAGTAGACAACCGGAGAGAAAACAAACAAATCAAATAGTTTCAGTCAAAGGGCTAGCTCAGCAGAAGGACACAGAAAATGAACACCGATGGACACACAAAGCACAAAAAGGCATAAATATATTATAACTGAAAAGCCATAGAAGACAAGCAGAGAACTTAAACAAGTTCCAACTGTCTCAATAATCAAACCGATGTCCTACTGTAATCCTACTGGTTAACACACAATGCTGAAGGGTCTAAAACACACACCCACCTTTACCAAACCTGGATACTCATTGGACGGGAGACCATAGATGTGTTCTTTGGTCTCCGCACCCTCAGTGAGTAGGAAGCACGGAAAGCGCTGCTTCACATCGTATGTCCCAGGAGTCTTCTCTCTCCAGTAGCAAACATTGATCTTGACTACCTGCAGTGCAAAGGTCAAATCAAGAACACAGATTACCTCAGTTACATAAAAAAAAAAAACAATCTTAAGTGAAATAATTATACGTTTCAGTTTTCAGTTTCATGTTGATGTCTTTTGTTTTCTAGTTTTATTTGTTTAATTCCTATTTTGTTGTGTTTTTGGATGTATTTGACTTCTTAGACTTTTCTTTGTTGCCCTCTTGTGTTGGTTTCCTTTTCCTTAGCTGTTTTCCTAGAAGCCTCTGTTCACACCTGCTCCCAAACAATCCTCCCTCTGTTCAATCAACCATAAATACTCTTCCTGTGCAGTTCCTCAGTGCTGGTTCCTCATCTCTCCTGGTCTTTCCCTGGCTTCTCCTGCTTGTTTTCCCAAATGTCTCAGTGTAGTTAGAGGGGCTCAGGTTTTCCTGAGCATCTCTAAAATTATGATGCAATAGGCTTAGACTGCTGGAGGACATAGGGGCCCCTTTTTCATAATTCTGCTTCATTCTATCTCTATTCTCCAACTCTGTAGAATTTTAGTCCAATCTCTATGTCACTCTTGTCCGCTTCTGTCTCCTTGAACCCCAGTTGGCCTCAGCAGATGGCCGCTCACACTGAGCCTGGTTCTGCTGGAGGTTTCTTCCTGTTAAATGGGAGTTTTTCCTTTCCACTGTCGCTGCAAGCATGCTTAGTGTGAGGGATTGCCTTTGCGTCAATGAGTCAATGTAATCAACTTTTCTTCCTTAGATTCCTAGAAAACTTTTAATCAATTTGACTGTATGATCTGGTGAACATGTGATGACATGTGATGAGATGACGTTTGTTGTGAATTGGCCGTAAAATAAACCAAATAAATGAACTGAATTGAGTTAGCCCTATATAGAAGCACTTAACAAACTTGAACTGAATTAAGTTTATAAAGCAAATGATCCAGTTTACAGGGAGTCAAATCAATGCAATTATACATTGAAAATTTAAAGCTAGAATGATTATAGAAAAAATGCGCTGATCCTTTAGGACTGTAACGTCTACTGAGCATGCAGTATTGACCTTGGAAAGGAAAACTGAAAGAAAAGTCCAGTTTAAAGTGACTCAGTATGAGCAGCTACCTGGAAAAACCTCTACTTTGGGCAATAGAACTAAAGAGAAGCAGTGATTCATGAGTACTTTCTATGTTAAAGAAAACATAGTTTTTTATTAATTTAACAATATTGTTATACTGAAACATCACTTTCTTCATCACTTTCTTCAGACTGCCGTCTTTCAATCAATGTTTTGTATGTTAATGGTTGTTATTCACCGATTCTGGTAAATAAAACAATCTGCTGGTGCATGAGAGCTGGATGCTGCTAGCTGTTATAAAGCTGTCTCTGTTCCCTTGACCCAATTGATGCAGTTTCAGTTCATTTTTAGCATAGAACATGTCCTGGCACTTGCAATGTGTTATTTTTGTCTCTGTAGGTACAGTGCGCTCAGTTCCTTCCTGTTAACGGCATCACTGTTGCAGCTCTGTCCATTTGAACTCTCAGGAAGTTTTACTCCTCCATCACTTCCCATAATAAGAATAATCTCTGCTTATAATTATAATAAATCCATGACTATATCCTTTGTCTTCATTCAAGACCAGGTTGTTTCCACACAATACTGAAAATTGATTCACATATCTAAACTACATCAGACAGCTTCAGTATTTACAGAATCAGCCTGATGTCAGAGGTGTACAGAGTGAGAAAAGGTCCCTCAGCTTCCCAACTACTGTCTGTTCATCAGGTGTGCATCATACTAAAAATATCCTATGAAACCAAAAGAGATTTGGAATAGAAGAATAGAAAATCCCTTTATTGTCCCACAACGGGGAGATTCATTAGTCAAATGGTTTAAATTAGAATGCCTTTGAAGACAATTGTACTTATTGAATTTTATCCAGAAAATGGCCACAGTGGCTCTAACCAGGAAACAAATTATGCATGACTGGCTGAGATCATGATGGTGTGCAGATAACCATTGCAACATACAGTTGATTCTAAGCTGGGATTCTCTAGTACGGTTTTAGTTTTTAAATAATCATAAATGCTTCACTTCACAAAAAACTACTATAATCATGTTTATCCTATGAAATGTTGAAATGCTGCATACAGTAAATACAGTCATACCAGCAATATTACACATAAGAACTGTTGAATACCTCCAGTGGTAACTGGAAACCAGTGTGAGCCAGGAGTCTGTTGGTCCAGGGTCCAGCAGTGATCACAACACTCCTCGCTCGATAAACTCCTTTAGACGTTGTCACCTTGACAACAGAGCCAGGCTTGATTTCCATAACCCTCTCATTGTCTCTTATGACCCCTCCCAACTTCTGAAACTGGCCCTGGAAAAATAAAAAATAAATACAACTTTTTGTGAAAAGGCAAGTCAGTTTTATCTAAATTTGAATCAATAAATATTAATGCTTCAAAACATGTATTTAAAAAAAAAAGAAAGAAACTTTATTAACATTTTTAATTTATTTGAACCTAAATTCATTTCTTTACAGTTTTGCAATTAATGAATATAAAATTGAGGAGTGATTAACATAAATTTCCTAACTTCATGCAATTGTGTGGCTTTCTTAAGATGGATCACTTTCTGCCTTTTTTAAATTACGGACTGTTCAGCAGTCTTTAATGTGGGAGTCAGGGGGTTTGTGAGTTCTGCATTGAATGTGCTGTGCTGTTTCCATCAACACCTTTGTATATATATATATATATATATATATATATATGTGTGTGTTCGATCAGCCTGTTTTTCAGTGTAGTCCTGTTTCTCTGACTTTGCTGTGCTCTCTTTCCTCCTCTGACATGGGAGCTGGCTCGGAGCTCATCTGCCTGGATGTGTGTTTCCTGGATGGGGACGCCTCAGCTGCCTTTTGTATCTCTGCTTCCGTCTCCTTGAACCCCAGTCGGCCTCGGCAGATGCCCGCTCACGCTGTTAAAAGGGAGTTTTTCCTCTCCACTGTTGCTACAAGCATGCTTAGTGTGAGGGATTGCTGAAGAGTCAATGAGTCGATGCAATAAACTGGTTTTCCTTAGATAGAAAACTTTGTTGCATATTTTGACTGTATGATGTGGTTGAACTGTCTCTGTAAAGTGCCTTGAGATGACATGTGGTGAATTGGCGCTATATAAATAAACTTAATTAAAATTTAATTGAATTATCAATACTTTGCATTGAGGTCTGGTTACTGTAGAATTATTCTAGATTTATTTAGTTACATCATTTCAAGTATAAATTAGTTCTAAAATTCTCTGAGCTAAACGGGTCAAATCAGCATGTCAACCTATAGTTCATACCTATAGGGGGATTGTTGGCCTAGTGGTTAGAGCTTTGTGCTCTGAGAAGGTTGCAAGTTCGATCCCCTCTCCAGTTCCAACCAAAACATTTAAGCAAGCTCTGATTTCCACCTTATTTCGGATATGAACAATCAATTCCTAATACATATGTGCCACAGGTTTATAAAATAGCGGTAATTAAACCTTTACTTATGAAACCTTCACTCAATCCAACTTATTAAATTAATAAGCTTATTTCCACAAATTCTTTCCACAAATTCTGGAGAATATAGTTGCTAGTTTAGTTTTATTCAATTCAATTCAGTGTATTAATATAGCACAAATTCACAACACGTCATCTCAAGGAACTTTACAGTTCACCAAATCATACAGTCAAATTGATTCAGTGTTTTCTGTCTAAAAAAATAAACAGTTGTGTCATGATCGTGGCACCATAGGCTGGGTTTTACTCCTTCTCCATAATCTGTTTTGCTCCTTCCCATAATTATCTCTTATCAGATCCACCTGTTTCTTCTGTTATTTATGCCACCGGTTCCCAGCCCATGGTGCCAGATTATTCGAGCTTCCAGCCAGTCTAATTCTAGCGTTTTCTGTATATGTTTGTAGAGCCACATGGTAGGGTGAAGTCACGTTCCAACTCGCGTTTTAGCCTTCAAAAACTGAAAAGATGTATTTGTTTAAAAAAAAGCAGAATAAAACTACAAAATGATCAAAAATGCTTATAAACTAATTCTATTCACTTGTCTCCAAGTTGATGCAGATCCAAATGCTGATGAAGACAGTTTGGTGCTCAGAAAATAGGGAATTGGCCTTTTTTTTTTTGGTATGACTGAAGATAATATATTTAATAGCCTGAAATTTATTAAGCAATTGGTTCTACTTGTTTTAGATCTCGGTTTTGCAGTACTCCTGCTTAAATTGTTTGCAGGAGCTGCTGAGCAGACATCAAGTTCTGCAGAAGTTTGTTAATCATTTCTTCATATAATTTAGGTGTGTAGCAGCAAAGAGAGACCTAAAACTTCCAGGACAATGATACAGGACCAGGGATGAGAACCACTGTATGAAGCATAAATTAGAGGTATATTTATGTTAATGTTTTTTAACATATTCTTGGAAATATAATTAAATAAGTATATTTGTGTAACTTTAACAATAGCTGCCAAAAGTGTCATTACAAGCTTCTGGCTACTGTCGTGCAACCAGCTTGATTTCAGCTTGATTAGAACATACACTTTAGAAGATGTAGACCTACTTTAGGAAAATTCAATTCTGAGAATATAACTGGAAGAAACATTTTTTCTCTTTTCTCTCGATAATGAAAGAGTTACTTCCTAAGACTAAGTGAACCGTACCTGTACAGCTTTCAGGGCGCGGTCTGCAAACAGGACTCCAGCTGTTACATCTACCAGGGCACCATCTCCTTCAGCCAGGATGACATTTGGGATGTGCTGCTTGAAGTTGTCACGGGTCAAAATCACTGTGGGAACCTTATTCTTCTGTAGAGTATCCTTGAATAACTGGTAATCTCCATGGTTTTCTGGTCCCATGACCAACAGTCCTGTTTGTCTGTAAGGAAAAAGATCTTAGAGTTATATGGCTCACCTACTCCAAACTGAAATAAACATAACTTGTTCTGCTACATTTGGAAAACAAGGTCGTCAAAGTGTTTCTGACTGCTTATATCATCATGTTCATGATGATGATGATCGTCATCATCGTCACCATCATCGCCTCCATATGCTGGTATCCATATTTATCCTATTGCAGCACATGCACATGTAGTACCATGATTATAACATAACTCTATAGGCAAGTCATTAAAATGGCTAACCTGAACAGTTGCACACCGGCATCCTTCTCCAGTTGAGTCCACTGACGGTAGCATTCCTCCATCATTCGAGTGTAAAAGTCTTGCTCATAGGCCTTGCGAATAATTCGAGTTTGTCCATGGGAACTACCCCGGGTGTGAGGGAGGATAAACTAAAAAACACATTTTTAAGATTAAGGAGAAGGACAACCTGCTGCTAAATGTATGTACTGTAAAGTAATTATGCTATAATGGGGCATAAAATAGCAGATTGCCTCAATTTGAAAACATGACTAGATTAAAAAATGTAATGAGAGGTATAGAACACAGCCATGCAGGTGAACTCCGAGCCAGCTCCCATCTGAGGATGCTCTCTCTGCTTTTGCCAAAGTAGCTTCGCCTCGTCTGTTCCTGCTTGGCTGCGACAATACTGCAAATCACTGGACGACATGCACAGAGGATTCTGTCATCCGTTCACTGATTTTGAGAAAATTGATAAGTTACAAGACCCCGAAACAGCAGTGCATGAGCTGCAACTGGAGCTGATCGAGCTTGAGTCTGACTGTGTTTTAAAAGAGAAGTACAAATCAATTAAACTTAAAGACTTTTACGCTTCACTTAACAAAGCAACGTTTCCAAACCTCCAGAAGTCTGCACAGAAGATGCTGGCATTGCTTGGCTCGACCTACATGTTTGAGCAGAATTTCAGCTTAATTCAATTCAGTTAAGTTTATTTATTTACCGCCAATCCAATATACGTAATCTTAAGGCACTTTACAAAGACAATTCAACCAGATCATAAAGTCAAAGTATTCAAACTTTTCTATCTACGGAAAGCCAATTGATTGCATCGACTCATTGACTTGGATGCAATCCCTCACACTAACATGCTTGTAGCGACAGTGGAGAGGAAAAACTATAGTCCAGCCTAGTAACAAATGCATGGACTAGTTTCTCAGCATCACCACAGGACAGGATATTTGTAATTTTTGCAAGATTGTTCAGATGAAAGAAGGGAATTCTAGAAACCTCTTTGATATGGGATTTAAATGACAGGTCCTTAACAAAAATAACACCAAGATTTATTTCTTTATTATCCGAGATCAATCTAATCATTTACAAATTAAATGACTGAGTAATGAACATCAACAAAGCCCGTCACAGATCCTGGTTACCTGTCCAACACTGCAGATCTATTCTGAAAGTTGCCACAACAAAACTTGCAAAAACGGGAGAACAACAACACCATTCCCACTGAAATGGGAGTTTTTCTACTGTGTTATTAGGAAAAAACAGCAACTTGCGCTTTTATGCACAGCAGCGGTACAAAAGCTTAATTAACATGCCGCTAATTAACATAACACACCACTCTAAAATGAAAGACCCCTTTCTTTCGTTGGGTAATTATATGTTATGATTGTTTAAAGTGATTCCATTGATATTTTTCCAGTAAATGTTGATTTCTATAAATTTGCCCCTTCAATTATTTTTTTCATCCTTTCCAATCCCCAGGTTTGATAAATTACATTGCATGTCCAAATGCTCCTGTCAAATTTTAGAACCCATTAATGGTTCATTAAGAGACCATGCTAAGTTTAAGTTTAAACAAAAAAAAGCATTTATTAAAAAATCAAACAAAACACAAGTAATGGAGGGAGCAGCAATTCCATGTTTTTAAAGGGGCAAACTTTCTCAACACTTTTTTTTTTTGTCTCAGGCTTAACCATTGTGCTTAGAGGATAAAATATATTAATAAAATGCCAAATTTTTTTTAGCTAAATTCAAACTATAAGGCTGCATCCATTCTATTCACTCCAACGTTTTACATCAGTCTAAATACATATATTGCATGAATGCAGATGTCAGGCTGAGGGAGTCAGTAGAGCTAACTACAGCAGCACCACCCACCAATGCATGGTTTGTCCCACTTCCATCAGGAAATCAATTCAGGATTATTGCATCAGAAACAGAGTGGGGGTAGAAACTAGTCACATTTACTCAGTTACATTTACTTGAGAAAATTTTTGAAAAAAAAAATACTTTGGGGAGCAGTTATCCAAATACTTTTTACTTTTACATTAAGAAACTTTCTGGCTACTCCATCCATTGTAGGAAACTCTACTTACTGTTTTAAACAAATATGAACCATTTGGAGAAACACTTTCTTCTTTTTTATACTCAAGGCTTATTGGTTGAATTTATAAATACTGACTAAGTAAATTTTACAAATAAAAAAATCCTTTGAAGAGTGTTCATTCCACCTATTTTTTTTATTGTGTAATCACTGTATTTCATATATTTATCTTAATCTAGGCTTTCTCAGACCATAGATCAGTGACGGACCAAGATTTAATAAATGAGTTGTAATCGGACACATTTTTCTAACTTTCTAATGTCCGGCAGTATTAGCAACGGTTCATGCCATCTGAACTATTGAGAAAGAAGTGTCATTCTTATGCTTAAATGTAGTCATGTCTCAGAACTTATTTGAAAAACGTGTTTCCATCTCCTCTTTAGTATATTTATGCTTGTAACATTGGGTAAATCACCTTTTAAATAAAGTAAAAACCATCTCAAGTGAGCTTAAAAACCTTTTTCGCAAAATGTATTAAGTTTATTTGGATGTTGCTGTTTACCTATTGAAATACTTCAAAATAAAAGCTTGTCTACTTATGTTGGTAAGCTACACTGTAGCCCCAGCTGCCCTGGGGGCACAGGTGGCACCAGGCAGGGGCGGATTTAGGGAATTTGGGGCCCCTGGCAAAGATAGGCAGGTGGCCCTCTGAATTGAGAAGACAACACATCAAACAGACCCATTCTACAGATACAGAAATTTCAAAAGAATAGACATCCATTATCTGTTCTAGGTTGTGTCCCTCTCTTCTTGTCCCTTTTCTTCTTGTTTTCCTCTCTATGTTTTGTACTCAGCTGACTTTTCATGCTGTCTCTAAAGGAATGAAAGATTTTTTCCAAGCACTAAGCTCACTTAGCTGATTGCTCCTTCCTGTGTTTCCAAAAAGGCCAAAGTAAATAACCCAGTCCTTCTTTTCACTGTAGACAAGCCATGATCTGCTTATCTGTTCTCCATTTTTCATTTGGATGAAATAATAGCTGCATGAATCATGACAGCAGACAAGATAGAGGAGAGCAGGAGGCGGGGTTACCAATCTACTCGCTCTGGAGAGCAGAGTTCGCTGCTTATAGATGTTGTCTCCAAAGTCTCCAGTAGCAGAAATAAGTCACTTGTTTGGTGCCAGGCGCTTTTTTTTAAATTAAAGTGATAGAGGGGTTTGAAAAGTCGCTAAATATAGCAACAAAAGCGAAAAATTTGGCTTAATATTAATATTATAAGCGTTCTGATGGCATTTTAGTCGAAAGGATTTTTATCAAAAAACATAATTAATGTGCACAAATAAGGAATGGTTGTATTAACCATACATGTAAACAGAGTTTTTTGAGGCCTCCAGGAACTTGGGGCCCTAGGCAATTGCCTAGTATTGCCTTATGGTAAATCCCCCCCTGGCACCAGGCCCTATGATCGTCAACAGTAGGCCGTCCCACAGTGGGGAAGTTGAGGTATGAGAGTATCAAAAACAAGTATGCAGAAGTCAAAATATATGTCTCTCTCAGTGAATATAAATGCTGTGCAATTATTATTAGTTTTCAAAGGCTTATTTAGTTAAAAAATAGAAATGTTCAAGCCAACGTTATATTATAATCTGAAAAACTTTGTATAATTATTCATACTGTTTAACACATTCACACATTCCCCCCATACTTACCCCCATACACATCTTCAAATTAAAATCAACATTTTATTTTCCTTTAGTTTTCCAAACCCACTTGAGTTCAGTGTGAACAATGTCACAAACAAATGGCTGCAAAATAAATAAACCGCAGCGAAAGTAAACTGCTCTTTGAATCCATGAACACAATCTATGGCTCTTGCAATGAGCACACATGTGCTATTAGTGGCCTTAAAGCCACAGGCTGCATGTTTGTGTGCAACACACCTGCTCCAGCAGCAGAGTCTTCTTGTTCTGTTTAACCAGCTGGTAGGCCGTGCAGGAGCCCTGGACACCCGCCCCGATCACCACACAGTCATAGTCCTGCTGGGTGGACATGATGGCCTCCTTCTTCTCATGCAAACAGCAGTTGCTGTTGGGTGACAGCTTTCTACACTTTATACCATACTTCTCCGCCCCCACCAACTGAAGGCGGACCAAAGATAATCTTTCACTGTAAAACCCACAGTTGTGCCTGGCAGCAACATGTCACTGAATTAAAGGAAAAGTCCGCTCATATTCAGAATTCAAACTTCTGAAATCACTTTAAATATGAAATTATTATGAACTGTTCAATAAATGATCAGTGTTTTTAATTCAGAGTAATTTTCATGTGAATGTGCTTTACTGGAGGCATCCATGTTTGTCAAAGAACACCACTGCCACCTACTGGTTTGTGACG
>NW_015150861.1:296177-301936 GCF_000732505.1 Cyprinodon variegatus
TGACCATGTCTACATGCCTAAATGCACTGAGTTGCCGCCATGTGATTGGCTGCTTAGAAATTAAGTGTTAACGAGCAGTTGGACGGGTGCACCTAATAAAGTGGCCGGTGAGTGTATGTCTCACCTATAACAGTTCTCAACATAAACTAATACTGAATATACTAAAATATTTCTTATAAAGCAAAGAACCATTTCAGTGAGTTATGAACAGAGGTATGCTAGGGCAATATTTCATACATCCTGTGCTCACAATCATCATAGCACTGGGCGTCACATCCATAAAATCAAAACTGTAATTGCATGAATTGAATGAATTGGTGAATAAATATTTTGAACAAATTAATTAAATTAACTTATTCTATATTAGCATTTGACAGTTTAGACATTGAATTTTCCGACTGTGCCTCCAGTCTGTTCCTCTCTTGAGCTTGCTGTACTTCTTTTCTCCCTTCGTTTTCTCACTCCTCCCTCTCCTGTTGCTCCTTGAAAGCTGATTGTCTCTCTTACCTCTCTCACATTAGGTATTGATTCCGCCATCCCTGACAGTCATAACCAAAGCATTGAAGGAAAAGAAAATGCCATATGATTGTTGATGTAGCAATTTGGAAAAACATGGAAAGAGTCAAACCAATATTCCATAATACTTTAAATTTCATATCAGTTTAATGTTATCTTCATCCAAGCCATAGCATAGGCCAACAGTGTAACACTAATTAACCCTAACCCAAGGGCCAACAGGGGCCCTATAGAACTGGTCCCGGACCCTATTATGGCCCCTGTACTGTACTGACATAATACAAAATCAATTTTATATGCTGATCTGCTTTTGCAAAGAAACTGGAACTGACTTGGAACCAGTAGGGACACAATTCTCCAGAATCATCATGGCTGCTTGGCTTTCTTGATATATTGAAATTATGAATTATGTCTGTGTTTTTTGTGCGACTGTTTTTCTGTGTGACTGTTTTTCTGTGGGTCGCCACAAAAATAACACCGGCCCCAGCCTAGATCTCTTGGTAGAACTAGTCTAGAACGGCACTGGTGAACACTATAGTGTCTGCCTCATGGACTCACTAATCCATGAGGCAGACACTATGTCTACTTTTAACGGCCACATCTGGCAGGGGAAAATTTCAGTCCAGACAGATGTTTCTCCTTGACTTCATCCCAAATAGTTCGGTAATCTTGAGCTATTTTCTATATTTATGCTGCTAAAAATATAGAATGCCTCATTCTGGTTCATTCTATCTACAATATATTCTCCCGTTCTGCAGTATCTGTTAAGTTCCATACATAACTTAATACTCTATCTGCTTTTTCTCATCATAGTAGCTTCATCTTCATCAGCAGCACTGCTTCATTAGCTGTGCTGCTGCAATCAACACCTTTGTTTATAAATGCTGGAGCTTGGCCTGTTTTTCAGTGTAATCCTGTTTCTATGACTGAGACTAACTGGATGTGCTCCATTTCATCCTCTGACATGGAAACTGGCTCGGAGCTCATCTGGCTGGCTGTTTTTCCTAGAAGTGGCCGCATGTGGAGCCGGTTGACATTTGTCTTTTGTATCTCTTTGAACCCCAGTTGGCCTCAGCAGATGGCCGCTCACACTGATACTGGTTCTGCTGGAGGTTTCTTCCTGTTCAAAGCGAGTTTTCCTCTCCACTGTCGCTACAAGCATGCCTGTAGTGAGGGATAGCTTTTGAGTCAATGAGTTGATGAAATCAACTTATTTTCCCTAGAAAAAAAACTTTGAATCAATCTGATGGTATAATCTGGTTGAATTGTCTCTTTAAAGTGCCTTGAGAGGACGTGTTGTGAATTGTGCTATATAAATAAACTCAACTGTAGAGTAAATCAGTGGCAGCCAGCCCATATGGGGCCGTCTCTGTCTTGGGGCACTGATCAGACTGCCCCACATGTGCAGAGAATCTGCCAATCATGTACTATTGCTAGGTCAATTTAATAATTTAATGGCCAATCAGCGTCTCAGAATTTTATGGTCTTGGGGCGCTGAAAATACTGCCCTTTAACAGGCTTCTGCACCCAATGCGCAGGTGCAGACAATTAGAGGGACGATGGCGAACGTAACAAATTCGGTAAGATCTTTATTTAACTACCCGTTTGGCAGAACATCCCTGTTGTAGGATATGAAAATTTCATGTCATGGTTATTGTGACCAAAATCATCACTGTTACTGTTATTATATAGTAAATTAAATCATTACTGTTAAATTGTATTTATTGTCCAATTGTTTATTTGAATTCTTATTCTGGATTAGTTGGAGACATACACTAGGCTATATCAGCCCCACCAAAAATATTTTTCACCAGCCGCCACTGGAGTAAATAGTAACATAAAAATGGGAAGCATGAAAAACCCCACAGTGTCATTATTAAAGAAATGTTATGCAATATATATATCTTTGTCAAAAATTTTCACCTTTGCCGCAAGCCTGTATGGAGATAATTATTTTTTACTAAATCAGATCAGATTCGGTTGGAGAGACTTTATCAAACAACCTATTTACTCTGCAATACTGTATGTAAAAAACACTATAAACTATTCATACATCAAACATCTTATGAGAAAGAATTCTAAATGAAAGAAAAACATTAGTGCCACTTTTTTCCACATGTACATCACTCTCATTTTACAATTGTTTTGATTTATATAGACATAAAATACAAAATATGAGGTTACATTTATTCTTCAGCAATTTTTTAACATTCTAATCAGAATTGGGTTTCAGAAATAGTAGCTCTATCTAAAATGTTACTTTAATGTAAGCTAAAACCACCAAGGAGAACGGATGCTGATAATGAGTTTAATAATCAAACCTGGAATCAATACATAAGATCATTAAAAGCAAAATACATTTTATATTCAGAAAATGTTGTTTTTCAAGCAGCCATCAGTGGATCTCTTCAAATCTTTGTTCAACAACAAACTCAGCAGACATTATACATGATATCAGGTGACAGACATACAGAAAACTTTTAGAAGGATCCTCTATATTATTAAAGCATTAAAAATATAAGGACACTTCAGACACACAATGGACTTCATAAGAACACTTAAAGGCTGTATGGCTTTGGCGCTTTGGTTGAAACTATTGGTTTATTTGACCTATGCCCGTTAACCTTTCACTTACTTCCCATAGCTTCTTTGCGACACCATCATTTACCCCCTTTGCTCCAACTTTGTACAGTGAACAGTTTGAAAAGTAACTCCCACTGAGAGGTTCAATGCCCTCCTGGAGAGCGCAGTAGAGGGTGGTCTGAGACCCTCCCTTTGGGTCCAAGAAGAAGAGCTTTGCTAAGGGCATCATGAGGAGCTGCAACCACTGGCTCATATTACGGCATAGTTCTGTGTAGATTACTCCTGCAGGGGAAAGATTTGTAAATATTTACTTTAAACTGGATTGCAGAATATTTTAAATTCAATAATCACTTTTAGCTTTTTCAGAAGCAGAAGGTGTTGGTACTGACCTGGGTGCAGGGCATAACAGGTGACATCAGTGCCTTCCAGTTGGTTAGCCAACTGCCTGGTAAAGAGCACATTACAGAGTTTGCTGTTACAGTAAGCCTGAAAGTTGTGCCAGGTGGACTGGTTGGACACTGCTTCTTTTTGTGAAGCCAGCAGATGGAAGTCTATGTTCCCAAAGCGGTGTAGGTGTGCAGACACAGTGATCACTCGACTGGGGTAACACTGCCTAAGTCGCTCCAGGAGAAGGTTGGTCAGGAGGAAGTGGCCCAAGTGGTTTACCCCAAAGGCCAGGTCAAAACCATCTTCAGTATATCCAGGACCGATTACACCTGAAACACAATATGAGTCACGGTTTATTTTTAATTATCTTTTATGTTCTTATGATGCACTCAAACAAACTTAGTGGAGAGTACTAACAAGGAAGCAACCCCACCTGCATTGTTAATGAGAATGTCCAGCCTGGGTTCAGTGTTTAGAAAGGTTTCAGCAAAACGGCGAACAGATTTCAAACTTGCCAGATCCAGCTCCATGAACAGCACCTGGTTATTCCCGCTCTCCTGAAGCACAAGTAGGGAACACGGCTGTTACTAAAAATATCTACAAAACTTACCAAAAGAAATGAAAACTGTGTTCATGTTTCTATGTTCATATTACCACAATTTAAGCTTTTTTCAAGTGTTTCTGTTTCTGATATGTTGGCATTAAACAAGAGCTATCCTGTAACGGTTTTACAAGGTTTACTACAATAGCTTCTAAGTGGGATTTTATTTTTGGATTATTGTAGATGTTCCAGCCAGGTATCCCCCATGACAACAAGGATTGTTTTTTTAGAGCAAAATGATGTCTTGTTAGTTTGTTTCTGTGTTGCTGTTTTTCTAACTGGTCACACAAGGACCATACACTTCAATGTGTAGCCCCTTAGGTACAATGAATGACAATTTATTTTTACACAGAGACAAACAACCGAATATTTAGTTTCTCAGTTCTTGTATTTGAAAAAATGGCCATCAAAAAATAACCACAAGTCCCTTCCCCACAAAATAAAAGGGACTTTTATTGTTATTGTTTTACCTGTTAAAAGGGAGTTTTTCCTCTCCACTGTCGCTACAAGCATGCTTAGTGTGAGGGGATTGCATTCGAGTCAATGAGTCGATGCAATCAACTGGTTTTCCTTAGATAGAAAACTTTAAATCAATTTGAATGGATGATCTGGTGAACTGTAAAGTGCCTTGAGAAAAATAAAAAAAAACTGAATTAAATTTGAAGTGAACATAAAATGTATTCATGGATTATTTCTTCTATGTTTGTTTTGTATGTCTGCCTTTGCCTCCATGATCCCCCAGCAGAGAGAAAGAAAATTATATTTGTTTTTATTGAGTTAGTGATTTCTAAATTGACAGTGCCTTCTGTGTCGAGCTGTTTGGGTCTTTGAGGACTTACCGCGCGGATGTCGAAAGCTGCAGTCTCACCCTTCTCTTTGTTGCGACAGGCCAGTATCACTCTCGCTCCTCTTTTTGCTATTTCCAAGGCTGTACTTTTGCCAATGCCAGTGTTGCTCCCTAAGGAGTAAACCAATCCAAACATTAATAAAACTCACACTCTGATAAAACAGCCCATAACAAATTTGGTTAAACTTCTAAAGATGCCTTAACAAAGTAAGTATTAGTAAGTATTATGTTTGGTTTGTTTTATTTTTTATTTGTAGTGAATAAGAATTAAATACAATGGGACACAAGGGATATATCTTAAATATTATGGAACTGCATTGTTTTTTGGAAAACCTTAGCCTGATAAAACAGACTAAATGTGAGATTAAATGTGTAATTTAGTCTGGCCAAGATGAATGAGACATCAGAAGATTGTTGATGAGAACAACCGTTGTCTTTCTAACCATGTCTGTGCCTATTGGCCAACGCTATGACCAATGAGAGCAACTGACTGTGATGTAGGAAGCGCGACAGAAAGCTGGTGGGGGAGTGTAAACAAACAGCATGGCGAAAACATCCTTAAAAATGAGCGTAGAGCCTGTTCCGCCAGATGGATTTGCTCCGCATATCCATTTGGAAACCTTCCGCTGAAGTAATTTTGGGAAGGGCCGAAAATACTGGTTAGCTGATTGGCCTATGTTGGTGATAGACGGGCCAAATAAACCAATCAGATCAACGAAGCATATGACGTAACAGAGCGACGACGAAAACACAACCACACCCAGGCTACTCTTGCCGAAACCAGTCGGGAGACGAGCAAAAACATCTTTTCCTCTGAAAAAAGCC
>NW_015150861.1:302764-307370 GCF_000732505.1 Cyprinodon variegatus
AGTGAAACCTTGAAAGCTCGGGAGATCAGGGTTGGTCTCACGAGGCTAGTTCCTGCTCGCGTTTCAATGAAAACCCCAAGTCTAATCCTTCCAAAGCTGAGTCAAACAAGAACTGTTCAATAGTTGTTGCCATCTTCCTTGTTGTGATTTCTCCAGCGTCGCGCAGCTTTGTCGTCCTGCCCTCAAAACCCCGCCGGCTTTGCATCCAAAAATTCGAAACATATCTCTGCGTTGTGATTGGCCAGCCCGTTCTAGGGCCTGGGGCATTGATCGAGGCTAGACCACTCACAGGCAGAAATGATTTTGGCCGCTGGCGGGGGGGCTAGTTTAGTACGCTACAAAAATCTGACTTTTTAACCAGAAGGAACAAACTTTTGGGAACCATTATGAAGAAAAAAACTGCTTTAAAAAACTGCTGGGAAAAAGGAACAGTTATGAAAGTGGAAGTAGGCAGGGAAGATGAACTTAGGTAGAAGGTGTTGAGATAGTAGATTTTGGTCAAGCAACACTACAAAAATGGGGGGTTTTAGTCTAGCCAAGAAAGCTATCTTTTTGTTTTGCACCAGTTTTTAAACTTCATCCACTGTTATGAGCTTTATGTAGTTCTATGTCAAGGAATCACACTTCTCTAATATACTTTTACATCACACAAATAAAATAAAAACATAATTTATGATTAAAAGTAGATCAATTGGTCAAATAACGGGAAGAAATGTGTTAAAGTGTTAGAGATAATTACACTGAACTCTAAAATGACATCTAAAAACTCTATTAAGCCTGGTCACAGTGGCTCCATCCGACTTTTAAATCTCTGATCCGGTTTTTTAATGTCAAACTGACTTATAAAGACGCTCCGATTACATCAGGTGAACAGGTTGGCTGACTTTTTTCACTTCTGTCAATGTCCAGATAGAAGATTTTGAAATATAGGCAGTACAATGGGAACTATGAAGGTTTAAAGAAAAGGAAAACACAGCAATAAACGATGTGTGACAAGTTGAGACTGATCTATAAATGTTTATATTTCATAAAGAGGGGAGAGTGATAAGCTGTGCTTTGGTGTTCTTGGGGGGTGTTGGCCTAGTGGTTACAGCAGTGTGCTTGTGCTCTGAGAAGGTTCAAGTACCCGGTTAGATCCCCACAGCATGCACCCTACATAGACCCCGGGCGCCACACAGTGGCGATGAGGGAAAGGGGGATGGGTTGAATGCAGAGGTAAATTTCTCCAGTGTGAGATCAATAAAGTTCAAATACTTATTATTATTCTGTTTCTCATTTTGTTTTTGTGAAGCTCAAAGGGAACCCTGTTTTACTTTATCCTTACTGCTAATTACAGATTATTCTAACGCAGCATTTTGTCACCATGGTATCTAGGAACTAAAAACAAAAACAGTGGAGAAAGACATAGAGCAGAGGAGAGGGGGGAGAAAGTTAGGGAATTGACTCCTTTATTTGCTCTGATCATCAATTTGCACTAATGTGAAAAGCAAAGTTGGTGAAAATTTGAGTCAAAATTTGTATTATTCATCAATTATCATGTCTTACTACATTGTACATTGTTCAGGAGGTTAACTCGAACAAGCAGCCTTTTGGTTTCTGCCCTTTTAAAGAAAAACTCAGCGATTGTTAACCCTGGTCCTCAGGTGACCTGCACATTTTGCTGCCACATACCTGGCTTACATAACACAAGGATTAACAGATTTCTTCAGTACTTCATGGTTGCTAAGAATCTCATGCAATCATTTGAATGTTCTGCAACAGAGAGATATTTAAATCATGCAGGACAGATATAGGCCTACTTGAGGAGCAGGTTTGAGAACTACTGGAATAACAGGATTGGCTGGATTAGGATTAGGTTTATCAGACAAATTATTATATATATTATAACATAAGTGAAAATGTTTTTCCTTTCTGTACTGAAGAGAAAAGTTCAGATCGTCCTCTCTGATGATACGGATTGTTTACAAGTCGACTCATTTCCAGAGGACGTAGAAATGTCTTGAAAGTTTAAAATGTGTTGCAGGAACAAAGCAAAATGTTACAGAAAGACTGAAATTCTGAGTTGTGATTTAGTTAATATACGGTATGCATATCTGTGATATTTTAGGAAAAAAATGCAGACCTAGCGGTCTTCAAGCATTCAAAAAGCACAGGAGAAAACCTCCAGACTCCCTGTTTACTGTCTGTTCACAATTAATGTGTTAAATAGGGAGATTCTAGTTTATTGATAGGAAAAAAAATCTGGTTATAGTTTTAACTTTTAACAGCTATGCTGTAGAACCTACAATCTATTTCCAAAAAAGTAAAAAAAAAAAAAAAAAAAAAAAAAAAAAAAAAACAATCCACTGGACTTTGTTTCCAAGTTTGAAGACATTTTGCTTCCCACCCAGGAAGCTTTTTCAATTCAAAATATCAGGAATAGTTATGAGTTCGAGGCTTTAAACAGTAGTCCAGCAAAGCCTTGTTTTTGCTTAGACAACATACTAATTTGTTAGCCTGCAATGCCCCATACCTGTCTATGTCTCTAAAAGGCAGCTCCAGACGAGAACACTTCTCTTCCAATTGTCCCATATTTATGCTGCGTGCTACCATTTTCCTAAAGTCCATATTTTACTGTGTTCTTCTCAAGTACATACTTGGCGAGGACACGAGTCTGGACTCGCGTTCTTGTGAATTGAGAAACGGCCCAAGACTCCTCCTTACGAGGCCTACAAATGCTTCCTTCCTTTTGCCCGATTTTAAAGGATGGGTCCGGTGTATCTTATCTATCCTTGGATATCCCAGGATTCATCGTGAATCTAACCAAGCCGGCTGCTACGTCATCAGAGGAAAAAGGCACTTGGCGCTGAACAGTGATGAATATTGGAAGTTTATAATATAATACAAGTATGTGAATAGCTCTGTCTGAAATTAATGAAAGTAGTTGTTTCAATTGTTATTAAGTCAGATATGTGGCGGTAATGTTTGATTTATCTAAAGGTTTTTATCTGTTACTGTGTAAATGAGTTTGGCTGTAATTTAATGACAGATTCTAATATATTTGCAGTGTGGGGACTATAAATCTGATAGGATTTTTTATTTTTTAATTGCTATTTTGCTAAATTTACTCAACTAAGTATTTTTTGTTGTTGAATATAAGAGATTTTGCAGATATATTTTTATACATACATTGTTTAGATTTATTTATACTTTCTACCCCTTTTATAGAATAGAATATTCCTTTATTCTCCCACAATGGGGAAATTCTGGTGTTTACAGCAGAAAAAATATAGAAAAAATTTGTCACACAAATGTGGACCTTAGAAAAATGTATAAGAATAACATAATAGTGAAGAGTTAAAATATAAACAATAAAATACTGTATTGCAAAGTGTTTTAAACATAAAAAAACTGTGCAGCTTGAGAATAAATAACCATTTTTGTGGAGTTATGCATGGACATCTTTACAGTAATGGATATTTGAAAATAGCAGCAACATCAGAGATGTGCAAAGTGACAGCAGCATGTTATTTAACTGACTAAGGTTTTTATCACTACATTTGGTTTTATTTTTTCCTGCTCCCGGTGGTTTTCACCTTTAATCCACTCTGTATTCTCATGAGTTTAGTCTTTGTTCACTTTACAATAACAAAAATGAAAAAAAAAAAATTAAAAAGAAACACTTTTGAAAGGTATTCATTTTTTTCCTGCTTTGTGTGTCAACTGTCACGTTTGCTAAGCGACAGCGCGTACGGCGGTAAAAGCCTGTGTGAATCCACAGCCAAATTGTTCCGGTCTCCTTATTTTCCCGGACTTCGGGGGACGCAGACGCAAAATCGAACGCACCCACAGAGGAACGCAAACCGACGTAACATCCGTCATCAAAACAACCAAAACCACAGAGGTAAAATAAGAAAAAAAGTGAACGGAGATGAACTTGTGTAGTTTGGAAGATTAAAACCTATAAGTTTAAACAAACCTAATAACAGAGTCCGTTTACCTGTTACAATGACAGTTTTCCCCTTCAGGCAAACGGAGCTTAAGCACCTCGCCCCTTTAAGCACACCGTAGAAAAGCAGAACATACACACAAACGACTACAGATGCCAAGTAAAGGAAAAGACTCATTTTTCCACTTTTAAGTTTCTAATCGTCTCCTTTTCTCAAATGTACTGTCCTGCCTCTTCTTCTTCCCTGTTTTTTAATGACAGCTCACATCCAGCTTGTTGCTTTACTGCCATCTTCTGGATTCCATTTTGATGTCTCATTTCTTAAATGGCTCTATGCACAACTCCACTACCTATTGAAATCAAGGCAGCTCTTTTGTTTCCTGTCTTTCATTACTGGATCAACTAATTATCTTATTATCTTATCATCTTATATCAGAGATCTGATTGTTCCTTATGTTCCTAATAGAGGACTTCGCTTTCAATCTCAAAAAAAAAAAAAAACTGTAAAAAAGAGAGATCATATCTCTCCTATCCTGGCTTCTCTTCATTGGCTTCCTGTTAAATCCAGAATATAATTTAAAATCCTTCTTCTCACATATAAAGCCTTAAATGGCCAAGCTCCATCTGATATCAGAGATCTGATTGTTCCTTATGTTTCTAACAGAGCACATCGCTCTC
>NW_015150861.1:307809-316419 GCF_000732505.1 Cyprinodon variegatus
TATATATATGTATATATACATATATATACATATATATATATGTATATACACATCTTCCTCACTCATCGCAGGTGGTCTTCCCCTCTTTTTCCTTGTGACTGCAACATCAGGAAAAACAAAAAATACCAGGGGCTCAGGGAAACCAGCTATATATATATATATATATATATACACCTACATATTTATGAACAGATCTTCCTTTCATCAAACACGATCATGTGTCACTGCTAATTTGATGTAGATTTGTTTTTATTCTGTGTGAACCATGCACATATATATTTGAAGAATATACAAATAATAATTTTAAATTCCTCAAAAACTTCTTATTCTACTTAGGTTCTATTTTAAAGACCCAATTATTTAATCTAGGATTCTAGGAGATCAGGGGCTCAGTCCTGAAGGTGAAGATGAGAGAGTAGACTTTCTGGTAAATCCTGTTCTAAAGTAAAATCTGACAGATTACTGGATTACAGAAATTTCTAGTATGCTACATGCTATCACACATGCGTTTATTCCTCTCTTTATCAACAACAAACTCTGTGGATTTGGGGATGTTTAATCAGTATTTGCCAAAGTTATGAGGGGGGAATCAAATATTTTAGCCATCTGATATGATCCGTTCCCCCATAACAAGGGAAAAAAATAAACAAATCCTGTGAATTTTAAAACTGTCATTATTTTTCTATATTATGTTTGAAACATTTATTATTTTATATTTTGAAATCCAAAATAGTTAAAATAAATCTGACTGTTGGTTTGATGATCTTTCAATTCTCAATTCAAAATGTCTGCAGTAGCATTGCACCAGACATTTGGTTTGAACTTTTTTGGGAATATTTGTAAATTGTTAGATAAACATTTGAATAGAAAATACATTTCATAAAGATCATCAAAGGGGGGCCAATTATATCAGGTGGCTAAAATATATGATTCCCCTCTCACTTCTCTGGCAAATAATGATTAAATGTCACCAAATCCACAGAGTTTGTTGTTGATGAAGAGAGGAATAAACACAGTTAAAGACTTGCAGGTGAATTAATTAATTTTTCCCATGTTATGGAAGGGGAACGGATTATTTCAGGCAGGTGAAATATTCATTCACTCCTCCTCCCATATCTTTGGGAAATAAAGAGCAACTGTTGGCAAATTCTCAAAAATCATTATGTGTGATATCATATCGTATATTAGGAATGTCCTTAATCCAGTAATTTTAGACTTGGACAGATTTATTGTCATTTTGTTTACAGTTTAAAACAAAAAGAAATTTGCTTTAGAACAGCTTTCTGGACAATTTCATTTTTTTTAAAGTGCAGCATTGCAAAATAGTAAAAAAAAATATATAAAAACAGTAATATAAACATATGACTGTAAATTTACAGTTCTAACAAGTAATCTATAACATTTGACATTTACTTGAAATTCTACACTCATCTTTTCAGTAAGTCTTAGTTTTTATGTCCTGCTATCAGTCAGTTTCTATCCTCTTATATCACCAATGAAAAATGATAAATACTCACTATTAGTTGGAAAACTGTGTTTGATGACCGACTTTTATTTCTGTCAGGCTGAAGGGACAAAAGTTGGAAAAAGACAGATTCTCTTGGCGTTTAAAATAACAATACAAAACAGCTTAAAAAAGACCTCGTTTATTTATCTATTTTACAATTTTGTAAAGAACAGCTGCTGATTAAACTGGATGTTAAACTGTGACATGATTATAGGAGTTGTTTTTAGGGAGAAATCAATCAGCAGCGCAGTGAAAATGGTCCCATCCTCCATGTCCGCCTCTCTGGCTTTAATGCGCGGCTCCGACACAAAGGAACAGAATTCCATACAACCCCGGGGCAAAGAATGCCTGGTCGGTCAGTCAGAGCTTCACATCCGGGGCTGTAGCCCCAGTAGCCGCCCCCTAGATCCGCCACTGTTTAATCCATATCTAACTCTCATCACATTTAATCTTATTGATAATTATTCTCTCTACATTAAAGAACACCATACTGATTAGTTCTTTTATTTTACATGTTTTCCTCATTCCATAGCATACTTTCACAATGGCATTCCTTGTAAAACGTTATTTTCTGGACCCACTTTGATAAAGTATAGATAATCATTTTTGCTCAGGGCTTTTAATAGGGCTTCTAACTAATATCCTCTTTATCCACTTGCTTTAATAGAATGGTAAGGCGAAGGGAATGGAACTCAAAACTGCACTGTTACATCCCAAAATTAAGGTGCCTGTATTTGTTAAATTTAGCATATAAGATTTTTTTAAGAGGTTTAGGTGAAGTAACCAAATTTTACAGAGAATTGGTGCTTTTGTTTGCACAACTCTGGGAGGAAAAAAGAGGAGGAATGGAAGCTAAATCAGTTCCAGGGTCACAGCGCTGAGATCAAGATGCAGATTTTGAAACAGATTTCCAGCATTTTTTTAAATCCCCAGCCTAAAGAGTGAGAAGCACTATTTGCAGCAATGAAAAGCCAGAGAAGATGGATGGATCAAGTACATTTCTAGATGACTATTTAAGTAGTCGATTATTTTGAATCTGATATTTATTTGAACAAAATAGAAATTCTCACCTCTTTAACGTCTTCCTTCTATTTAGGCACAGACTTTATATTATTATTTTATGTCAGCTTCTATATTTTTTCTTCTTTTTATCTACCCTGGATAAAATTGTGCTACAAGAGGCATGCCATTAACCTTTTAAGAATGAATACGTTGATCTTCTAATAATTGTATGATTGTTATGGAAATTATTATTAATTTCCTCAACTATTCAGATTGTGGGTCAGCAGATCAGTTCTCTCTGTTGCCAGCTCACAGATTAAAACCTTTTTTAACAATTGTTCACAGAAAAATAGCAGTAGGCACAGCGCACAAGTTTTTTATCCTGTATTTAATAACATCATAACACCATAATACAAGAAAGCATTTCTCTGGGCCAGTCTCTGCACGATCGCCATCTAGTGGAGCAGAAAAGTATCATAGAAAAAATTTAAGCCAGGGAAAATCTGCAAACTGGAGCAGAAAATTCTGCATTGCTAACCCAGCCCAGATTTCCACTCTCCTTAGATCTCTAGATCTCCTCTTAAATGAAAGTGATCCCTAAATGGTGGTAGGGGACAGAATAAAGAAGAGAGAAGAAGTGTGACGGATAATGATGTATGAGAACCACTGACCCTTTTATTTCGATACTATTTTCATGTGTATAATTTGAGGCCGACTCCTGCCTCCTTTACACTCCTTTTGAAACTTTACCTAAAATAAATGGATTATGCTTGAAAATCATCTTGCATTGATGTTTAAATTCATGCAAAAATTGGCCCAAACTGGAACTTAATGTGAATAGAAGTGAATATATATCTTAAGGTGATGATAGTTCTGTTTATAATATAATTTTCTTTACTTTATGTCATATTTAAATGAGACACATTACACTCTGCATGTGATAAACCTATACAACTTGAGTTTCTCTTTCTGAAATGAATAATGGCTATTTTCACGATATTCTTATCTTTTTTTATTTGTACCTCTATGTCACACAGGAACTCTACTCCACACGTTGTGTTGTAGACACACACTTTTTAAAAGGGATGAGTCGTAAACTGAGTTGAAGAAAGGTTGGAACACATCCCAGTTATAAAACTGCAGTAGAAAAGATTTTTTTTTTTTTAAGTCTCACTGACACATACTGACATGACCAAACATTAAAAAAAAACCCACATGGGAGCGGCCATTGTAAGGCCTTATTTTGCAATATTTGTTTTAAAACCCATCTTTACAAAACAATATATACCGGTACTTAAAGTTTGAAAATTCCCACATATATTAAACATTGTCTAGGTCTAAGAATGTTTATTTCTCACACTAAAAATCAAGCTGTACTGACTTATTTATCTTTTTATAAGTTTTAGAACCTGAAAGGAGATTAAGTCAACCTCTTATAAACACATTCCTACTGGCGACAGCAGCTTAGTCACCAGGACCAGACCATCAGGTTTGACTCGTCTCCTGTTAGTTAAAAAGAGGAGCGCAGAAAAGGTGTGACTTTAGTCCCTTCATGCAGTTGGGAAAATTCACTTTGTCCTTAGAGAGTTCCATGCAAAGAAAAAGAGCAGTTCTGTTGATATCAGCAATAGCCTCAAACACTAATTCTTCCACTGGGTTCATCAAGATGAAACTTTATGTCAATATACCAACCTCTGGTTTGCATTTGAATCCAAATGATATCCAAGTCAATCGGGCCTCTAAATCAGACCTTTTTCCAGTGAGAGTATCTTTAAAAAGTTCCAATAAATATCTCTACAATAAAGACTAATAGAGTCTATGATATAAAATGTTATTCCCAAATTGTCTAAACCCAATGTAGATGTTAGTTTAGAGTATTTTTTTCTATCTATAAGTTATGTAATGTACTAACAGGGTGTAACTGAAATATTTCTTTCTGGTTCTAGTTCGATTTTATCAAAGAAAAGCATTTAAAAAATCTTCATACCTTATAAATCAATAACTAAACATCTGGATGACGGGATTTCTGGATGTTTCCGTTGGTGCTTCAATGATCAGCGTAACATTTTCTGTGGTAGAAAAGCCTCCTTGTCGACACCATTATTATTTTTGATCAGGACCTGTCATTTAAATCCCATATCAAAGAGGTTTCTAGAATTTCCTTCTTTCATCTGAGGAACATTGCAAAAATTAGAAATCTCCTGTCCAGGGGTGATGCTGAGAAACTAGTCCATGCATTTGTTACTGCAAGGCTGGACTATTGTAATTCTTTACTATCAGGAAGTCCACAAACTGTAGTTAAAAGCCTTCAGCTGATCCAAAATGCTGCAGCCAGAGTTCTGATGAAAATTAAAAAGAGAGATCATATCTCTCCTATCCTGGCTTCTCTTCATTGGCTTCCTGTTAAATCCAGAATAGAATTTAAAATCCTCCTTCTCACATATAAAGCCTTAAATGGCCAAGCTCCATCTGATATCAGAGATCTGATTGTTCCTTATGTTCCTAACAGAGCACTTCACTCTCAATCTGCAGGTTTACTAGTGGTTCCTAGAATTTTCTAAAAGTAGAATGGGAGGTAGATCTTTTAGTTATCAGGCTCCTCTCCTGTGGAACCAACTACCAGTTTTAGTCCGTGAGGCAGACACCCTGTCTACTTTTAAGGCTAGGCTTAAAACTTTCCTTTTTGATAAAGCTTCTAGTTAGAGTGGCTCAGGTTATCCTGAGCTATCTCTATAGTTATGCTGCTATAGGCTTAGACTTCTGGAGGACATAGGGACCCCCATTTTATCATTCTGCTTCATTCTCTCTCTGTTCTCCTATTCTGCAGAATCTGTTAGTTCAATCTCTAACCTTCTGCTCTCTCTGCTTTTCCTCAGAGTAGCTTTGCCTCGTCTGTTCCTGTTTGGCTGTGACGTCATCCTGGAGAGAAACATCAGCTGTGCTGCTTCCATCAACACCCTTGTTTATAGATGCTGGAGATCGGCCTGTTTTCCAGTGTGGTCCTGTTTCTCTGACCGTGACTGACTGGATGTGCTCTCTCTCTCATGGGAGCTGCCTTGGAGCTCGTCTGCCTGGCTGTGTGTTTCCTGGACGGGGCCGCCTTTTACAGCTGCTTTTTGTATCTCTGCTTCTGTCTCCTTGAACCACAGTCGGCCTCAGCAGATGGCCGCTCACACTGAGCCTGGTTCTGCTGGAGGTTTCTTCCTGTTAAAAGGGAGTTTTTCCTCTTCACTGTCGCTACAAGCATGCTTAGTGTGAGGGATTGTATTTGAGTCAATGAGTCAATGCAATCAACTGGTTTTCCTTAGATAGAAAACTTTGTATCAATTTGACTGTATGATCTGGTTGAACTGTAAAGTGCCTTGAGATGACATGTGTTGTGAATTGGCACTATAGAAATAAACTGAATTGAATTGAATTACCTCCCTGTTGCTACAGATTTCAGTCTGGACTTGGGCTGGACCCTGCATCCTTTAAATTACTTTCAGTCCACTCACTTTAAGTTACAATAAGTAGAAATGCAAATTTAAACCTGCTAAAGATGTAAATATTTTTAGCATAACTGTGTGATTTATTAAACAATAGAATTACTGGAAAAATATGATAAACTGAAAGAAAAGTGAGGGTCAGTATTCAAAAGGAACTGTATTTCACAAAAATAACACAAACATAAAACTTTTTTGTGTTGTAATTTATTAAAACAAATACAAAACACTTTAATTCCCAAAAAAACTTGTCTGATACTTTTTTGCACTGCTGCTGTAGAACTGGATGGAGATCATGAGTTCGTCGGCAGAATAATATCTGGACCTCTGTTGTTTATCTGTTAAAATGTCTTTGTGTAGATCCAGTTTTCTTCCTGCAAGGTCCTTTTTTGACCACTCAATATTTTCATACAGGCTACAGAAACTCAATCAAATAAATGAAACCAGATCAGTCATTAAAGATAAAACCACTTTAAAAGTCATTTTGTAAAGAGGGAAAACAAATCTCTTAGTTAAGCTGAGACTAAATCCTAGAAGTAGGCTACTTATTCTAAAAATTATAAAAAGAAATTATTTTACTAAAACCAGTCTCTCCTACTGTAAACCCCACCTGTTATCTTCTCATGTGAAAATCAAATAAACATTTTTGAATAACTGAGAAATGAGAAGCTTCATCTAAGGTTAAATAACTTGGATCAGCATCATTGCAGTACTTTTCCAGTGGGAGTTTCTTAACTGCTTACTTTCTAACTCAACATTATTTTCCATAGTGTTGGTGTCCTACATTTATTTTAATATCAAGATTACATTTAGGATTTTAGGAGTAATAAACACCAAAGCATTTGGTACATAATGTTTTAATTTAAAGTTAAACTAAAACACATCAAAGCAAAAATAACCTCAGATGCTAATTTAAATATTCTCTTAGTATTTACCTGAAAATAATGATAGTACAGCCACCCATATATACAGCTGCATTATAAAGCATTAACCTTCCTAATGATGTAACTTGAAATGTCTACTGAAGCATTTTCTCTGACATCACTCGTTAAAAACTGGCTGTTGAGTCGCTGCCACCCCACCCATCCTGTTACCCCACCAAACCTGTGAAACCAGAAACCACTGAAGAGAAATGTCCTTCCAAGTTATTTTCCATTAATGTTTTTCTTCTCTTTTTCAAACGTACTTAGACAGCCTTGTCCAATGATAATTCATTAGGAATGATTATAACAGAAATAATACATTTAAAATGTGATGAACACAAAGCGGTTAGACAGTCATTAAATATCTTTACATCTAACCAAGTTACATAAGAAAGTTTATTCAGTTCACATTTAAATCACGTCTCAACACTGTGGTGAAAATTCCTACATCCTAGTAGCTGAGAAAGACCCCTCATCTTTTCAGAGGAGTTCTTTCAAGTAGTTTCATTCTCATACATTTGGGGATAGATCGTAATATTTCTCTCTTTCTACTCTCCATTGCTTAGTTTTGAACCTAGGTTTTCAGTTAGCTTAATTTATCAAGACTATGAAGAACAACTGGTGCTATTAAGAGCTAACCGAAAATAGTTTGTGTCATAGTTTAAATGCAGGCTTTTCTTTTTGCTTTAGGGAAGGTCACAGAATCTCTCGCTAATCTCCCACAGCTTTCTTGCAGCAGCGTCATCTCTGGCTTTAGCAAAGAGGTTCCTAACAGTGCAGTTAGAGAAGTATCGTCCACTGAGAGGTTCAATGCCTTCCTGTAGGGCACAGTGGAGGGTGGTCTGGCATCCCTGGACAGTGTTCTTGAAGAAGAACGTGGTGATGGGTTTAAGGACGACTTGTAGAAATAAACTTGTGTTCCTACCCAGCTCTGAACTTATGGCCCCTGTGAAAAAAAAGGAATTATATTTGGTTAACTGGTCTTTAGCTGGTATGGGACAAATGACGCAGTTATATGATGACGTATGGCATCTGCTATTTGATTGTCCTGGAGGTTGTTACACCCAGTTTGCAGCCTTTTATACTATTGCAGCAGATGGGTGAATCCTGCATTGAAATCTTATGGTTATTTGAACCATTTACTCCTCATAATTATACAAACTGGCTAGGGCCGTACTTGACTAAACCCATCATTTCTACTATTTAATATTAAATCAGAATGTTTGGTTCAAAATCAGGGAATGCATCAAGTTTCAGTAGGAGCTATTCATATCTTGTTTCAAATTGACAGAAAAATATGATACGAAGAAATTCAGTTAAAATCTACGGAAGACCAGTAGAGTCACTGAAAAAGAAAAGCAGCCCATGCAAAATCTAACATTTAAATAATATAATTGGAAATCCAATATAAAAAGTGTTTCGCAAGTGCACATTTTTTATTTAATTCTTAAAAAGGAATTGTAAATTGCATTTATCAATCCATCTTGGAGACCAAGTATTGCAGTTTAACCAATGAGGGACTTGGTTATATCTGAGGAACAACTGTGATTGGTTTAACAGGTTTTCAGTGTGCTCAGGATCCAGAAGGGTCACAGAAAAGGTAAATGGTGGGCTTAAAGTATAAAAAAAAATGTAACAACAAAAAGGATTGATAATAAAAAGGAAAAAAGAAAATAGAAATGGAATAAGGAAT
>NW_015150861.1:318089-321100 GCF_000732505.1 Cyprinodon variegatus
TTAAAACAGAAGTCACACAAACCAATGTGTGTTTTTAGTTGTCTAGGGTGAATTACTTCTTAATACAGCCCTAAGAATAATCAGATAGGATATTATTGAATGGCTGATGGTAAGGTAACTGAGCAACTGAGCAGTCCTACCTGCATTATTGATTAGCATGTCCAGTCTAGGTTCAGACTTCAGAAAAGTCTCTGCAAAAGTCCGAACAGACTTCAGACTCCCCAGATCCAGCTGCATGAATACCACCTGGTTACTGCCACTCTCCTGCAACAGATATGGAAGGCAGATCAGTCAACAATGACCCAAACAACTGCATTTACCCCTGTAAAGTCTGAAACAGGATGATTTTTAATGAAGCAGAAAATAGTCTTAATGGCTAAAAGTTACATCCTTCTACTTTTCTTGTGCAAGAATAGCATATGCTATATAATAGATGTAATGCAAGAAAAGCTTAACATCAACTTCTCACCCTTTTGATCTCCTCAAGAGCAGCCTCTCCTCTTTGTTTACAGCGGCAGGCCAGAATCACTCGAGCTCCTCTCCGAGCGAGATCTATGGCTGTAGTCTTCCCTATGCCGGTGTTGCTGCCTACAGATCACAAACAGCTGTCACAAACTGAAATGAGATACCAGTCTTAAAGAGTAACTTGACATACCAGTGACAATCACAGTTTTTCCATGAAGTTTTGCTTGGCTTGTACATCTCTCTCCCTTCACCACAATGTGATGGTAAATATAGGCAACTCCTATGACAACACCAACGACTAGGAGAACAACAGACATGGTTCCTGCCTCTGAGCCTCTCAGCAATCTGAGGTCTTTCAGCTTTTCCACTCTGTCTCATTCCGTCTAGGTAACACCCACAACCTGTGTGGGTGTGACTTCATGACTCCCATTGTTATTAAACTGCACCACCTGCAGGGGGGAAAAAAAGAAACCCTAAAGGCTTTATGAGGGATCAACACCACCCACATTGAGCTCAAAATGTAGGGATTCTGCTGGTGTCATGGGAAATAAATTGTAAAAAGGTCTAACTCACTATTTGTAAAAATACAGTTTTAGGGGAGATTTAAAGTGGGAAGAAGTGAGATAAATTAGCATGGCAGTTTTTTCAAGTTAGATTTACATTATTTCATCCACCCTACTCCAAATGAATATATCAGCCATATGGAATGGTGTTCTTTCCAATTAAAATCAAAATTTCAATTTTATCCAGATGCAGATATCCAGAGATCAGCTTCAGCATTCAGCCTAGAATTATAGCAAATTATATATGAAATTTAATCTTTATAAATTCAAATTCAATAAAAAAAACTAATAATAAAAGAAGAAGCTCACAAAATGACAATTTTACATATCTAGAATTAAATATATAAAAAATGTAAATTAATGTAAAAATGTTCAGTAAACGCATAAATAAAAAATCCCTTGTTTTTACTTTGATGGTTAATCTGTTTCAGGAAAGGGAAAATGTTTCTGATGGGAAAATATTGATGTCAGTACCAATCTAAAAGGGAAATTTTGTAAGTTTTACAAAAAAATGTCTTTAAAATAGCCTTTTTTATTTGACCCTTTACTACTAAAACAATTATTTGATGAGCAGAGCAGTGGATGGGAATGGGGTGCGGGGAATGGCGGTCTAGTGGTCAGGGCACAGATCTTGGAATCCTGAGGTTCTGAGTTTAAGCCCCACTCCCACAGACTGCCACTCTGAGTCCCTGGGCAAAGACACTTAACCCCCAAAATGCTTTCCCCCACGGTGGCAGCCCACTGCTCCGCAAGGGGATGGGTTAAATGCAGAGATAAATTTCTCCAATGTGAGATCAGTAAAGTTCAATTATTATTATTATTATTATTATTATTATTATTGACTGACATCTCAGTAGATCCGCGTCGATGCATCTATAAGCCTGTAGCCTATTTTTCCTGAACGTGCTTCACGTTCGGTCTGAAGATCCTGCTCTGTTTCTCCGGATGTGACGTTAAGCCCGTCCATGTTGAATGGGTCCTACCTAGCAAACAACTGAAGTGAAGTGCTCCAGTTCTGTGTTTTGGCCACAGTACTATTACAAAACTCCATAATGCCTCTTGAAGTCATTTTATCGCTGGCTATACTGCCATCTGTTTCACTATCTGTTTTTTTATAACTCCAGTGATGCTGCCTACTGCTCCCTATGAGACTTTCACAGCTTTATTTCTCATGTAAAATAACAGAAACCAATGCTCTATGGTTGTATTTCAAAACTAGACATTTTATTTCAGATCAGTGTTTAGAATATTATTGTTTCTGCAAAATTAAAACAAATATTAAAAAATGTATATTTAGTTTCTTAATAATAACGCCCAAATGCAAATATAGGCCTCATTTATAAATTAAAAAGATTCATATTTACAAAATTAAAGACATTACATTACTGAAGTCTAGGAATACTTCATGTGTGGCAAGGGTGTGACCATTACAAGAAACTTGCATGTGGTATTTCACGTTTTTAGTGTGATACCACCGGAGACTTGGTATCTAACGGAACCAGTTTGAACTACGCTACGGCCTGACTCCAATTTCCTTTCAAATTCCCCTCATCTAAATAACAACAAGGGCTCTTGGAATTCACAAAATGTAACACTGGTCAAAATTGAGTTTTTTTCCGCTTTCTTTAACAATCACTTGGTTAAATTTGGACCACTGTAAAGCAAAAAATATATAAAGGTAAAAATTCTGTGAATGTATACTGACTGTATTACTGCTCCAACTTTAAAAAGTAAAAATAGTCAAATGTTTGTTTTTGCAGCTTTTTTCATCTTTAGACACTGTCTACTTTTTAGGTTAAGCTTAAAACTTTCCTTTTTGATAAAGCTTACAGTTAGAGCTCAGGTTATCCAGTGCTATCTCTATAGTTATGCTGCTATAGGCTAAGACTACTGGAGGACATAGGGACCCTCATTTCATCATTTTGCTTCATTCTATCTCTATACCCCCACTCTACAAAATATATTAGTTCAATCTCTAACGTT
>NW_015150861.1:324056-325269 GCF_000732505.1 Cyprinodon variegatus
GCTATGATGAGCTCTAAAGCCAGACTGAAACTCTTCAAAAAGTTCATTATGGTGTAAGTGATCGCACACTTGTTTGGCAACTACTTTTTAAAGATTTTAGAAAAGAAACGAAGATTGGATATAGGTCTATAATTGACCTAGTGATCAGGGTCAAGATATGGTCTCTTAGTTAAGGTTTAATTACAGGAACCTCAAAAGCCTGTGGTACATATTCCTGCAACAGAGATAGATTAATCACATCTAAAATGAAGGAGGTGATCAAAGGGAATACTTTCTTAAATAACCTGGTGGGAACTGGAACTAACATACAAGTTGAAGGCTTAGATGAAGACAATAGTTTTGCTAACTCTGAAAGTTCAACTGGATCAAAGCAGTCTAAACCCAGTTCAGATTCTATGGCTACCTCAGATGCTTCCTCACCTTCTAAAGATAAATCAATCATATTTAGAGGAATGCAAATTATTTTATTTTTAATACACTCAATCTTATTTATAAAGAATACCATAAAATCATTACGGCTAAGAGCAGGTGGGATGGACAGTTCAACAGAGCTCTGGGTGAGTTTGGCAATTGTATTAAAAAGATATCTAGAATTAATGAGGAGAAATATGATGAGCTGATACTAGAGCTTTGTTCAGGGACCTGGAAGATGGAAGTCCAGTTGGATAACACAGGTTAGGGAACCTGTCCATGATGAGCAAGCATGAAGTGACAGTGGAGAGGAAAAACTCCCCATTGGGAAGAAACCTCTGTCAGAACCAGGTTAAACATGGCGGTCTCCTGCCGGAACAGTTGAGATGAGACAGGGAACACAGTAAGAGTCTGGAAGGAATGACACTGATGAAGCTTTAGCTACGATGGTGGAGGAGGGGCTGGAGGTGGGATGAAACGATGTCATCTTAATGAAATCACACAGCGCATCCGCCGACTGCGCACAGGAGCACACAAGTGCGTATGGGAGGCCTTTTAAGATGAACTTTGGATGCCGATTGGCTTTCGTACAGGTGTGCTTCAAAGCTGATTGGCTGTGTAGCAGCTGGATCTAAGAAAGGAATGAGTTTCTATAGTTGAACTTCCGCCTAGGCTCCATTAGTTATTTATGTAAAAATAAAATGCAGTTAGAGTATAAATTAAAGCCTTAATCTTTTTCCCTCTTTTTATTTTTTATTAGCTTTTATTCCTCTTATATTTTATTATCTTAACTTTGGAAGGT
>NW_015150861.1:326717-336893 GCF_000732505.1 Cyprinodon variegatus
CTGTTTCAATTTGCATGTTTCCAAAACAAAAACAGGGCTTTGTTTGGCTACTGTATAAAACCTCAAACTCAACCCTATTCCAGACATTTTGAATTGAAAAAGCTTCATGGATGGGAAGCGAAACGTCTTCATACTTGGAAACAAAGTCCAGTGGATTGCTCTTAACTCTTTTTTTTTTTTGGAATGACTATGACCTGGATGACTGAGAATCTTCACTAAAATAAGCAGAAACATATTGTTGGGTAAAAGGCAAGGGCCGATGGGTCCCCTCCAATCAGTGTAGATTTTGTGAATACCTTATCGCTATACCTAGTTCCATCTCTCCCCTCCATGTTGTTGAAGTTTCTGAAATCAACAACAAATCCTTCTTGATCAATCTGCAGGTAATTTATCCTCAATAAAAAAACTAAATATCAGGTGGTTGTTAAAAAATCTTTCTGTATTTACAGTTTTTTTTAACAGACAAGCCAATATAGACCAAGAATGCATATATATATACAGAGCAACACATGATGTTAAAATGAGTGCTAAAACTATATGGTATTGACAGATGAACAAGAGCAGAAAGTACATAAGAACAAGTTGTATCACAAAACTAAAGGTAGTCTACACGTTATCTCAATTTTCATGGACTGTACAGTAAAAAAAACAAAAAAACATGGTAAATCTACATGGTTTCAAAGTTCCTCTAACTGAGGAACATTGAATTCTCTACATTTACAGTATGTTTACATAGTGTGTAAGCATGTATGTTTACATAAATTTATAACTACCTGTGGTGCAAAAGCAGCAAAACAAACAAACATAACAAAAACAACGCATGGAATACTAGCAAAAGGTTTACTGCTAAATGATTCTGACCGACACAGCAAGGTTATATTACAAATAACTAATATATAATGTAAAAAGTAAATAAGCTCAAGTAAATCTTTTCCCAAGGTACTAACAGTCTCAAGTGAAAACAAAGTTACTGTCAGTCATTCTCAAACAGAAGGGATTGTCAATAACACTTCAAGTTCATGCAAATATAAACAATTTGAAATGGGGGGATGCGGCTTTTACGGCTGACCGTCCTGCAATGTAGTTTTCTCCTTTTTGTGACACTGAAGGTGCAAAATAAAACAGAAGAACACATGTCCCGTACATGTTATGGAACGGAGTTGAAGCGCAGCACGGGCACTTGGTGGGGAGTAGCAGACTCGGTGTCTGCCTCATCCTGGCTGGAGGGGCTGCTTACCATGGCAGCGGTGGGTGGTGGGGGTGTGGAGGTGGAGGCAGGAGCAGCACTTGTCATACCATCACTGCTCAAGGTGGAACTTGTGCACCAGGAAGGGTGAAGAACAGCGTTCTCCTCCTTTGGCAGTTCGTCGGCATACTCTGTGATGCTGAAGACGAATTGAAGGCAGCCGAGTTTAATGTAACTTCCATGGTGCAGGAGAGCCGTCCCCTCCCAGCCTGCACCGCTGCCACCTATGAGGCTGGAACTGCTAACTTTACAGCTGCATGCCGACTCCACGCCGCCCCGAGGCTGACTGCTCATCACGCCCCCAGCTGGCATAAAACCAACCGCCTTGTCATCCTCTCTTTTCTTGCTGCGACCTGGAAACATCACAGAGTTAGACTGAGGGGGGCTGGAAAATGCCAACATGATAAAAGCAACTGTAAACAGCCAACATTTGCATACTAATAATTAGTCAGCAGATTTAATTTCTTAATTTACTTTTCAGAAAGCACCAGATAAAGTTCATGTTGCATATTAGACAAAAAAAAAATTTATTGAAAAAAACAAAACAACATTTAAGCAGCTTCAGAAAGTTATCCTTATTTTCATTCAATTACAATTGATTTATTTTGGAAAGGCACACTGATCAACAACAAAACAAAATAAAGAATGTAATATGAACTCGTCATGAAAATGTTCCCCACATTGCAAATAAATCAATCCTTTCTGAAGGAAGGATGATCTCTCAGCAGCAATTTGGCCTTTATAATGTCACACCAGTCCTTTCACTAAATCAGATTTATGTCGGTTCAATTCAGCATCAAAGGGGCCAATGGCGACTTAACGCTTTATAGATGATTTGTTAAAATCATTTTATTTACTAAGAACACACTAATCTGGTACTATACATTTATGCTTACTTATTTTGCTCTGGTATTATGCATTTAATCTTACTTTCTTATTTTACATTATAACTTATTTCGCATGTTTAACCACTATGTACACTTAAAAAATATGCCTCTATTTTATGAAAACCTCATGAAATACTGACGGGTTAAATTTAGTTTGCTATCCTCCACATGCTTTAAGGGTCCTGTCACTCCTTGCCGATTTAGCCAGCGTATGCCCGATGAGGCAGAATCTCCTAAAACGCTGAACTTTCTGTTTTTTTTTTTCAATTTTGAGCGTATACATACAGTATTCATAACGAGTCCAGAACTTATGTCCAACAACAGCCTAAGTTATGCATAACGCCTGGCAGCGTAACGGCCATGATATGATGCACAAGCATCATTTCACGGGCGTTACGAAGCATCAATTAAAGCTGCGCAGCGATGCACTCACCCAAACAAAACAGAATAAATAAAAAGAAAAAAGAAAGAAGGTTTGCAATTGCAGCAGTCTCACCCTATGAGTATGGAAGTGATTTGTTACCATATTTCAAATGAAAAAGCATTTCCAGAAATGCTTTTTCATTTTAAGAATGTGGCTGCATTGTTTGACTCAAAAATGAAATTAGTAATCAATCATCCTGTTTGCATTTTCATTTTCTTCTTTAACACTGCTCATCCTTTTATTTGATTAAAATAAAAAATAAAAAGACATTTGAGATTTATTTTTCAAAATGTACCCCAGCTAATACATACCAAAATTAAATTTGAAATGTAAAATTTGAAAATGAAAAAGCATTTCCAGAAATTTCTGACATTGTTTATGAGTCAAACAATGCAGCCACATTCTTCAAATGAAAAAGCCGTTCTTGAAAGGCTTTTTCATTTGAAAAATGGTAATGATTCGCTTCCATATATGATGGGGATGCAGTCTGCAGGAGAAGCTATTCATAGGTATGAGTAATTTACATTTAACATATGTCAACGATCTAATAACGTACCTGTAACTTATGGCCCATGTATGAGTAAATGCTTCTCTACGTATTTGCCATATTTCGACATGTGCCAGCATGTTTCAGAATGCTCATAACTTATACAACATTGACCCATAACTTATCCAACATATGCCAGCGTTTTGGCCAGATTTTCAGTACATCAGGCATACGCTGTCTAAATCGTCAATATGTGACAGGGGCTTAAAAAAATCCCAATAACTCAAAAGAAAAACTTAAAATCTTGTTTTAGATGATTGTTAGGTTCAAAAATATAGGTTCATAAAAGAGAAACCGAGTCCACACAGAAGAGGGATTTTTTAACGGCTTCTGCAGAAGGAGAGAGCTACACTCAGCTACATCTACTCTCTGACTGACTTCCTCTGCACAGCCCTTTTATTAGCAGATCATAACACATGGGGTGGGTTACAAAATAGAGTGTTCTTCTGACAAGAGTCATAGGACAAAATGCTCCTCTGATTGAATAACAGAATTGAGTGGTCTTCTGATAACTGTGATTATCTTTGCACAAACATCAGCAATTCTCTACCACCGTTGCATGACAGTTTGCAGTAAACAGAGTGAAGCATCTCATTTCTCCAATGTTCCATATGTACAAACATTAACTTTATAATCATCATTGAATAAACCTAACAATGATGTCACATAAAATGGCCATTTTCATTTTCCAAACTATCAAGAAAGTTTCAAAAGTTTTTTTTATTAGTTGCAAGAAAAGTTTTATAATATACAAGTTGTGTTTTTGGCATTTCATATTATGTGAGGGTTTAGCTGATTTTAATCACAGAATAACTTACGGATTATTCCTTGGACCCTGGCTACAAGGCTGCTGGGTGGGGGCGGAGAGGCCTTCTCAGAGAAGTCACACGAGTAAAGGACATTATCCACTGTTGTACCATGTTCGCTGTAGTTGAGGAGCTCATAGTGCTTTGTATTCTGTATGACATACAAAACAACAAGCAGATTTGTGAGGCCTGCATTTCACAGGAAAATAAGTGCAGTACAAGAGGCAGAGTCTGACAGCAGCTCATACCTCATCGTAGAAAATACAGGCGTGTTTTCCCGATATGAAGTTGCAGTGACCGTAGTTCGTAAGGCACACATCCATGTCGGCACCTTTTAGAAAAAAAATGCATTGAGTTCAGGCAAAATTAGAACACTGCAATTGCAATGCAAAAAATACAATATTTAACGATGTCTATTCATAGAAAGAAAAAACAAAAACTTTTCGTTCATTTAAAATGCACCATAAGTGTATCCAAAATCCCCCCTAAATACTTTTTAAATAAGCTCCGACATGAACTAATAGCTCGTTCCATCCGAGCCTGAGGGGTTTTGGTTTTGGCTGAAAAAGCTGATTAGTCATGTGAGGTTCATTTTTTTTTTCCAGGTTAGGATCTATTGGAAAAATGCGTTTCCATCTTCCCTCCAACGCTCGCTCGCTCCACCTTGAGCGAGGGTACATTTAGTCATGAAATATTCTAAGTTTATTTGAATTTTGCAGATTCCATCAAGATCTTCAAAAGCAATAATTGAAAATGTGCAAAACAAAACAAGGTTGATGGAAACCTGTCCAATGAGCAGAGATGAAGACAGCTTATGGAGCAAACTAGCAACCTGATATAGTTGGAAGCAATCTGTATGTCTTACCAGATCCTATGTACAATGTCCTGTAGCACATGTTTACAGTCTCTCCTCTTCCTGCCAGAGGATAGAAAACAGCTCGTGCCTGCACCTTTCTCTGACCTGCAGAGAGAGCAGCTATCGTTTTAACCAACTGTTAGTGAAAATGAGTAAAATGTAAAGCATAGAAGACGGAATCCCTCATACCGTCATGGTGCGGGGGAGGGATTTTTGAGGAAGTGCTTGAGGCTGGAGGAGGAGGTGGGCTGAGAACTTTGGGGGGGAAGAGCTGTTGGATCCTTTGGTAGGCCAGGAGCTTAATCATTTCTGCATCCAACTTGTCCAGCTCAATCCCTGCACATCCACAGACATCAGCACAAGGTAAGACGCCATAGCTTTACCTGAGTTACCATGACAATTGTCATTATTTGAGCACCTTACCTGCTACGTCTCTTGCACTGTTTATGAACGTGGAAAGGTTTGAGTGAGAGGAGAGTGTACTGGGCACCAATGAGTCCATCAGTCCAGAATCAACTTTTACATCTGTGGAAGATAAAATTGGGGGGGGGGTCAATTATTTTTCCTTTAATAGCAGCAGTAGAACAAAAGTTAAGTCTGCTAACAGGCTGTGGTGCCTTTTTACTTGACAGCTCTAGCCATCAGTAACAGCTAGATTTAGTCTACAAGTGTCAGATAAAGGTTGATAAAAAAAAAAATGCAATTGGATGTAAAAGGGATGTAAGTTACCCATTAGTGGATTAAACTTACATGATTTCATCGACCAATTAACAACATTTTAAAAGGTGCCTGTATTTAACGTATTTTCACGACTATAAGGCGCATATAAACGTCTTTTTTCCCCCCCTCAAAACGTGCGACGCGCCCTATAGTGCGGTGCGCCCTATGTGTTACTGCGGACGTTGTTGAGACCGCCATGAGAACGTTAAAGGGGGAAGTGTGGGCGTGGATTGTGAATAAAAGAACAGGTATGTGATTTATGCAGACCATTGTTGTCATAACAACCCTGAAGATGGCAAAGAGACACGCCTATGAAGCACAGTTTAAACTGAAGGCTATCAGCTACTCAGAGAAACATGGAAATCGAGCAGCCGCGAGAGAATTCAAGATTAATAAAACAAATGAACACTGTGCTTGCTGTTATTCCGGGAGGTCTGACAAAGGAACTTCAGCTGCTCAACATCGGTGTGAACCGGCTGTTCAAAATAAGAATGCGAGCGGCGTGGGAGCGATGGATGAACGACGGAGACCACAGTTTCACGAAAAGTGGAAGGCAGCGCCGGGCAAGTTACGCCACAGTATGCGGATGGATTGTAGATGCTTGGACTAACGTGTCTGCTGGCCCTGTTGTTGGAGCTTTCGCAAAAGCCGGCATCATTTCCGAGGAGCCGCACGGCACGGAAAGTGACTCTGACAGCGAAGAAGGGGAAATTAGCATGTCTGATTTAGCGCAGCTGTTTAATTCAGAAACAGAGGATGATGACTTTGATGGGTTTGATTAATATTTTGTAATAAATACATGAATAAAGCACAAAAATACTCAGTTTTGCTCCCGCTCTATTTTTAAATACGCAGTAGAGGTATTTAAACGTAGTAGAGGATATGTACCTGTATATAAAACCCGCGCCCTATAGTCCGGTGCGCCTTATGGTCGTGAAAATATGGTAATAGGAAAAAAAAGGAGGTTTTTCCATCATGCGGAGCTTTCCATAACAAGATAAATATCATTTTTTACAATATGCTGAGTTTAAAACAAAAAGTAAATCATACAACATTTTTATGTATTAAATACTGAACGATAAAAACAAAACAAGTTTTCTTACACATTATTTAACTAATGTAAATAATAAACAAATAATCAGATAATTAAATTTTATGATCGCTGAAAACCAAGATCATAATCAAGATTCCAATACGATTGCCAGCCCCACTAAGCTGTCTGCGTTTTTAGAATTTTTTGATTTGAAAATAATGTGGGTAGATTGTAGATTATTAAAGTAAACAGGGGGATGCATGCCGCTAAGCAACTATAGTTGTCATGGTAACAGAAACAGAAGTGTAGAATATTGTTATCATCCTTAGCTGTCCTGTAATGTGGTGACTGGGGATCTGTTCATATTTGTTGTTTCGAGTTGATTCTTGTTGCGATCAAGGCAGCAGTAGTTTGATATCATCTTTAGAATATATTTTCAGCAATAGTTACAAGTGGTGTTGACCATTTATCATTGTGATTTGTAAACACAGAGTTTCAAGCAAGTGTTTTCTACTAGGTTTAGACTTAAGTTTCACAAAAAAAAATAAAGGGGTCAGTAAGAAGGAAACTGAATCAGCTGTAACAACTCGTAGCGCTAGTAAAAAAAATAACTCGGGGCTAATATGGCAATTTTGGCAATTCATCAGCTGGTAGTTAAAAAAAAAATCTGTTTGAAGAGATTATGAGAGCTGAAGTAAATATTTTTACATCTGTAAATATTTTTTGAAGACATGATAGTTAGATTTAACTGACATCGGATAGTGATAACACAGAAAATGGGCATCTTTGTGTCTGACTAAAAACATGGACACCACTAATTGGGATGTCTTCTTTTGCCTTTCCTAATGCAACCCAGATAATTAACCTGGGTCCATTACAGTCAAAGACTTCAACCATTTCACCATGGGGACTGCCCAACCCCCAAAGAAACATCATTTGTGCTAAAAAATAAACAACGGTTACCAGCATCTGTCACCATTTTTAGTAATCGCTTGCTCAGAGTCTGACAACATTTAGAAGTAGTACAATTCTACAATAATTGTCCAGCCAGTCCACATCAGATGATCTACAGAGCCCACATGGTAAATTCCTGTAAACAAGTCCGTCTGTTAGCAACCGTCTAGATGGAATTTCTAAAAAGTAGCGGTTTCAATGATTGATTACACTATAGGTATTGCATGTGGAAAACCAAATATCAACCTCTGAAAGGCAATGCTTTAGGTATTACTAAATCGACATAGTTCCATTTACAGTATTAGAAATTAAACTTTAACGTTTGTTGTAAGCAAAAATTTAACTCTTACAGGCAATATTGTATGACTTGTAGCCATAATTTTTTAACCATATTCAGTGGGAGGAATTGTGCTATAAAAAGGGCAACTGGAGGGTAACTAAGGCATGATGTCAATGACACTCATTAGGGGCGGTCCGTTAGTGGGCATAAATTAAGCACTATATATAACAGTTTTTATAACAAACAGCCCTTTTTTATCATTAGATAGTCACTAACAGACGATCAAATAAGTGGTTAAGAAAAAAAAAACTATATCATTGGCTCCAGAATGCTTAATGGATTAATAATTAAAATTAAACTAGAACAATTTTTAATGATAAATAAATATCAGCACAATTAAGCACACTTTTATACAATCTAGGCAAGACATGAAAAAAAAACGCCAACCTGATTCAAACAGTTTTCACTCACAAAAAAATATAAACAGTTGACTATTTGATGCCAAGTTATTACTACAGAGTATTAGGGTCAAAGTAGAGATTTTTTTTTCTTTCTTAAATACGAGAATTAATCAGAACATTTTGAGAATAATATTGTAACATAAAGTCATAATATTATGAGAATAAAGTTGCAACATTAGGAGAATAAAATGCTCGGAGCTTTCTTTCTGAAACGGGTGTCTTCATTCTCGTAATTTTTCAACTTTATTCTCATAATATTATGACCTTTTTGTTGTGTTAAAAAAAAATAAAAAATCGAAATAAAATCTCTAGCCTGGCCCTAATAAGTTATAAAAAGCTGAGCCGGGTAATAAATTAATAAGCTCTTATTAAACTAAAGTCTCCAGAGTATTACCTTTGAAGACATGAAAAAACTGCATTTTAGGCATTCAAACCAATCTGACCACTTTGATAAAGAAGTATTTAATAAAAAGTTTTTACTTTGCAAGAATTTCTCAGTGATGATGATATTTACCTGGTGGCAGCGATAACTGTCCCTGTTTAGTGGAGTTGGGCTTATCGGTGACTTTTGGTGGCGAGTCTGGCGAGGAGCTGCTGGTGATGCAGGCCGGCGGTTTTTCATCGCTGCTCAAACAGTGCTCCTGAAGCTCCGTCTGGCTCCTGTAGTTCTGCTGGCTGTTGAGTGGCCAAACTGTTGGGCCTGTGGGGCAGTTCTTCTGAATGAAGGCTTTAGTAGAACTCTCTGGATCTTTTTTAACCGTTTCCGTTCCTATGTGGTTCATTGTCGCTGAAGGAATATCTGTCTCCAAGGATGGTTTTGTCATAGTTTTTAGTCTGTGTTGAAGGTCAGGCAGCTTGCAGGGGTCTGAGGCAGCCTTACAGTCTAGGGGTCCATTGGCTCTTGAGGGCTGAAGTTCTGCCAGAGGTCCATTCGGTTTCCTACATTTCGGACAAGGTGCCAAGCTGCACTTACAAACTCCCAGCTCTGCTGTTGTGTTCCTGGATATAAAGGCTCCTTCTGGGGACTCGGGCATGACGCAGGGCTTAGAGCATGGATCATGGGAGGTTCTTTCTTCACTGGCCTGAATTTTGATATCTTCTGATGCAATACATGTTTTTTTACTCTCAAATTCGGCCGGACTTTCTGTGGATGCAGCAGATCTGACCTTCTGATTAATGGATAAGTGTCTCATGATGCTACATTGGAGTGCAATGATGTCCTGAAGCCACTGTTGATTAGAACACAAACATGCTTTAGTTGTAAACTGAAGTGAACTTAAAGTTTCTAATGTTTTCTGTATGGAAAACTCAACAATTATTAATCACCAAAGAATTACTGATTTTCTTCTAGTTCAATTTATCGATTATTTTACCTAAACTATTCCACACAATCGATTTAACTTAAAAATGACACAGAGATTTAGCTTATGTTTATCTTCTTAATCGGCTATATTACAGCTTTTAGGAAAAACAAGTTAAAAAGTTAGTTTAAGAGACCTTTTTTGAGTAACAAATGAGGCATTTTATAATCTTATAAGCTTTACATATTTCTTCTCACTGGCAAAACCAAAGAAATGTAGCACATGCTTACTTATTAAATGCTGTTAAATACCCCAACCTACATGTGCTAAATATACCAAATATACTATACTATACAATTTATTCAGAGGATAATGTATTAGAGAAGCAAAATATTCTATTCAGAGTCCACCATAGTAGCTGATTCTGATACTTATGCATAAAAGCTGATACTTTCATGCATAAGGTCCCTTCACCAGAATTCACAGCCTTTAGTATGAAGCTCACAACTAAGGTGATGTAACCATTAGGGATGCACAATATAATCGGCCCCCTATCGGTATCGGCCTTAAAACTGAATATCGGACATCGGCCACCCCACCGATATTTAACCCGATATTTGATCAGCTTCTGAGTTTCTAAAGAAAAAAAAAAAAAAAAAAA